>NC_060195.1:71467143-71472143 GCF_021184085.1 Oncorhynchus gorbuscha | reverse complement strand
CTGGATGTTGTGGTCTATATAGACTGGATGATACAGACTGGATGATGTGGTCTATATAGACTGGATGATACAGACTGGATGATATGGTCTATACAGACTGGATGATATGGTCTATATAGACTGGATGATACAGACTGGATGATGTGGTCTATATAGACTGGATGATACAGACTGGATGATACGGTCTATACAGACTGGATGATACAGACTGGATGATACAGACTGGATGATACAGACTGGATGATACAGACTGGATTATGTGGTCTATATAGACTGGATGATACAGACTGGATGATATGGTCTATACAGACTGGATGATATGGTCTATATAGACTGGATGATACAGACTGGGTGATGTGGTCTATACAGACTGGATGATACAGACTGGATGATGTGGTCTATACAGACTGGATGATGTGGTCTATACAGACTGGATGATACAGACTGGATGATGTGGTCTATACAGACTGGATGATACAGACTGGATGATGTGGTCTATACAGACTGGATGATACAGACTGGATGATGTGGTCTATACAGACTCGATGATACAGACTGGATGATACAGACTGGATATTGTGGTCTATATAGACTGGATGATACAGACTGGATGATGTGGTCTATACAGACTGGATGATACAGACTGGATGATATGGTCTATACAGACTGGATGATATGGTCTATACAGACTGGATGATGTGGTCTATACAGACTGGATGTTATGGTCTATATAGACTGGATGATGTGGTCTATACAGACTGGATGTTATGGTATATACAGACTGGATGATGTGGTCTATACAGACTGGATGATACAGACTGGATGATACAGACTGGATGATATGGTCTATACAGACTGGATGATACAGACTGGATGATGTGGTCTATACAGACTGGATGATATGGTCTATACAGACTGGATGATATGGTCTATACAGACTGGATGATGTGGTCTATACAGACTGGATGTTATGGTCTATACAGACTGGATGATGTGGTCTATACAGACTGGATGATATGGTCTATACAGACTGGATGATGTGGTCTATACAGACTGGATGATGTGGTCTATACAGACTGGATGATACAGACTGGATGATATGGTCTATACAGACTGGATGATACAGACTGGATGATGTGGTCTATACAGACTGGATGATACAGACTGGATGATATGGTCTATACAGACTGGATGATGTGGTCTATACAGACTGGATGATGTGGTCTATACAGACTGGATGATGTGGTCTATACATACTGGATGATGTGGTCTATACAGACTGGATGATGTGGTCTATACAGACTGGATGATACAGACTGGATGATACAGACTGGATGATGTGGTCTATACAGACTGGATGATATGGTCTATACAGACTGGATGATATGATCTATACAGACTGGATGATACAGACTGGATGATACAGACTGGATGATGTGGTCTATACAGACTGGATGATGTGGTCTATACAGACTGGATGATACAGACTGGATGATGTGGTCTATACAGACTGGATGATGTGGTCTATACAGACTGGATGATGTGGTCTATACAGACTGGATGATACAGACTGGATGATGTGGTCTATACAGACTGGATGATATGGTCTATACAGACTGGATGATGTGGTCTATACAGACTGGATGATATGGTCTATACAGACTGGATGATACAGACTGGATGATGTGGTCTATACAGACTGGATGATGTGGTCTATACAGACTGGATGATGTGGTCTATACAGACTGGATGATACAGACTGGATGATGTGGTCTATACAGACTGGATGATGTGGTCTATACAGACTGGATGATACAGACTGGATGATGTGGTCTATACAGACTGGATGATATGGTCTATACAGACTGGATGATACGGTCTATACAGACTGGATGATACAGACTGGATGATGTGGTCTATACAGACTGGATGATACAGACTGGATGATGTGGTCTATACAGACTGGATGATGTGGTCTATACAGACTGGATGATACAGACTGGATGATATGGTCTATACAGACTGGATGATATGGTCTATATAGACTGGATGATACAGACTGGGTGATGTGGTCTATACAGACTGGATGATACAGACTGGATGATGTGGTCTATACAGACTGGATGATGTGGTCTATACAGACTGGATGATACAGACTGGATGATGTGGTCTATACAGACTGGATGATACAGACTGGATGATGTGGTCTATACAGACTGGATGATACAGACTGGATGATGTGGTCTATACAGACTGGATGATACAGACTGGATGATACAGACTGGATGTTGTGGTCTATATAGACTGGATGATACAGACTGGATGATGTGGTCTATACAGACTGGATGATACAGACTGGATGATATGGTCTATACAGACTGGATGATATGGTCTATACAGACTGGATGATGTGGTTTATACAGACTGGATGTTATGGTCTATATAGACTGGATGATGTGGTCTATACAGACTGGATGTTATGGTATATACAGACTGGATGATGTGGTCTATACAGACTGGATGATACAGACTGGATGATACAGACTGGATGATATGGTCTATACAGACTGGATGATACAGACTGGATGATGTGGTCTATACAGACTGGATGATATGGTCTATACAGACTGGATGATATGGTCTATACAGACTGGATGATGTGGTCTATACAGACTGGATGTTATGGTCTATACAGACTGGATGATGTGGTCTATACAGACTGGATGATATGGTCTATACAGACTGGATGATGTGGTCTATACAGACTGGATGATGTGGTCTATACAGACTGGATGATACAGACTGGATGATATGGTCTATACAGACTGGATGATACAGACTGGATGATGTGGTCTATACAGACTGGATGATACAGACTGGATGATATGGTCTATACAGACTGGATGATGTGGTCTATACAGACTGGATGATGTGGTCTATACAGACTGGATGATGTGGTCTATACATACTGGATGATGTGGTCTATACAGACTGGATGATGTGGTCTATACAGACTGGATGATACAGACTGGATGATACAGACTGGATGATGTGGTCTATACAGACTGGATGATATGGTCTATACAGACTGGATGATATGATCTATACAGACTGGATGATACAGACTGGATGATACAGACTGGATGATGTGGTCTATACAGACTGGATGATGTGGTCTATACAGACTGGATGATACAGACTGGATGATGTGGTCTATACAGACTGGATGATGTGGTCTATACAGACTGGATGATGTGGTCTATACAGACTGGATGATACAGACTGGATGATGTGGTCTATACAGACTGGATGATATGGTCTATACAGACTGGATGATGTGGTCTATACAGACTGGATGATATGGTCTATACAGACTGGATGATACAGACTGGATGATGTGGTCTATACAGACTGGATGATGTGGTCTATACAGACTGGATGATGTGGTCTATACAGACTGGATGATACAGACTGGATGATGTGGTCTATACAGACTGGATGATGTGGTCTATACAGACTGGATGATACAGACTGGATGATGTGGTCTATACAGACTGGATGATACGGTCTATACAGACTGGATGATACGGTCTATACAGACTGGATGATACAGACTGGATGATGTGGTCTATACAGACTGGATGATACAGACTGTATGATGGGGTCTATACAGACTGGATGATACAGACTGGATGATACAGACTGGATGATGTGGTCTATACAGACTGGACGATGTGGTCTATACAGACTGGATGATGTGGTCTATACAGACTGGATGATGTGGTCTATACAGACTGGATGATACAGACTGGGTGATGTGGTCTATACAGACTGGATGATACAGACTGGATGATGTGGTCTATACAGACTGGATGATGTGGTCTATACAGACTGGATGATACAGACTGGATGATGTGGTCTATACAGACTGGATGATA
Organism: Oncorhynchus gorbuscha; assembly: GCF_021184085.1. NCBI lineage: Eukaryota > Metazoa > Chordata > Actinopteri > Salmoniformes > Salmonidae > Oncorhynchus > Oncorhynchus gorbuscha. Next base: position 71,468,205 of record NC_060195.1, on the reverse strand, counting down.
CAGACTGGATGATGTGGTCTATACAGACTGGATGATATGGTCTATACAGACTGGATGATACAGACTGGATGATACATACTGGATGATGTGGTCTATACAGACTGGATGATGTGGTCTATATAGACTGGATGATACAGACTGGATGATGTGGTCTATACAGACTGGATGATACAGACTGGATGATGTGGTCTATACAGACTGGATGATGTGGTCTATACAGACTGGATGTTGTGGTCTATATAGACTGGATGATACAGACTGGATGATGTGGTCTATATAGACTGGATGATACAGACTGGATGATATGGTCTATACAGACTGGATGATATGGTCTATATAGACTGGATGATACAGACTGGATGATGTGGTCTATATAGACTGGATGATACAGACTGGATGATGTGGTCTATACAGACTGGATGATACAGACTGGATGATACGGTCTATACAGACTGGATGATACAGACTGGATGATACAGACTGGATGATACAGACTGGATGTTGTGGTCTATATAGACTGGATGATACAGACTGGATGATGTGGTCTATACAGACTGGATGATACAGACTGGATGATATGGTCTATACAGACTGGATGATACAGACTGAATGATGTGGTCTATACAGACTGGATGATGTGGTCTATACAGACTGGATGATGTGGTCTATACATACTGGATGATGTGGTCTATACAGACTGGGTGATGTGGTCTATACAGACTGGATGTTATGGTCTATATAGACTGGATGATGTGGTCTATACAGACTGGATGTTATGGTCTATACAGACTGGATGTTATGGTCTATATAGACTGCATGATGTGGTCTATACAGACTGGATGATATGGTCTATACAGACTGGATGTTATGGTCTATATAGACTGGATGATGTGGTCTATACAGACTGGATGATACAGACTGGATGATGTGGTCTATACAGACTGGATGATACAGACTGGATGATGTGGTCTATACAGACTGGTTGATGTGGTCTATACATACTGGATGATGTGGTCTATACAGACTGGATGATGTGGTCTATACAGACTGGATGTTATGGTC
>NC_060195.1:71454643-71462143 GCF_021184085.1 Oncorhynchus gorbuscha | reverse complement strand
TCTTCTCTTTCTTCTTCTTCTTCTCTTTCTTCTTCTTCTCTTTCTTCTTCTTCTCTTTCTTCTTCTTCTCTTTCTTCTTCTTCTCTTTCTTCTTCTTCACTTTCTTCTTCTTCTCTTTCTTCTTCTCTTTCTTCTTCTCTTCCTTCTTCTTCTTCTCTTTCTTCTTCTTCTCTTTCTTCTTCTTCTCTTTCTTCTTCTTCTCTTTCTTCTTCTTCTCTTTCTTCTTCTCTTTCTTCTTCTCTTCCTTCTTCTTCTTCTTCTTCTTTCTTCTTCTCTTTCTTCTTCTTCTCTTTCTTCTTCTCTTTCTTCTTCTTCTTTCTTCTTCTCTTTCTTCTTCTCTGTCTTCTTCTTCTTCTTCTTTCTTCTTCTCTTTCTTCTCTTCCTTCTTCTTCTCTTTCTGAGAATAAAATGTATCTTACTTTTAGGCTAAAAAGAGTCTTGATGATTGTTTATGCCATGTACTGCTATGCACGGCTAATGTACTGCTAAAGTACTGCTATGCACTGCTAATGTACTGCTAATGTATGGTCCTTCTGTAGCTCAGTTGGTAGAGCATGGCGCTTGTAACGCCAGGGTAGTGGGATCGATTCCCGGGACCACCCATACGTAGAATGTATGCACACATGACTGTAAGTCGCTTTGGATAAAATTGTCTGCTAAATGGCATATATTATTATTATGCGCTGCTATGCGCTGCTATGCGCTGCTATAAATATGACATGTATGGGTTATAAATATGACATGTATGGGTTATAATTATGGGTTATAAATACGACATGTATGGGTTATAAATATGTGTTATAAATAGGACATGTATGAGTTATTAATATGACATGTATGGGTTATTAATATGCGTTATAAATAGGACATGTATGGGTTATAAATATGCGTTATAAATAGGACATGTATGGGTTATTAATATGGGTTATAAATATGGGTTATAAATATGACATGTATGGGTTATAAATATGCGTTATAAATAGGACATGTATGGGTTATTAATATGGGTTATAAATATGGGTTATAAATATGACATGTATGGGTTATAAATAGGACATGTATGGGTTATTAATATGGGTTATAAATATGGGTTATAAATATGACATGTATGGGTTATAAATATGGGTTATAAATAGGACATGTATGGGTTATTAATATGGGTTATAAATATGGGTTATAAATATGACATGTATGGGTTATAAATAGGACATGTATGGGTTATTAATATGGGTTATAAATATGGGTTATAAATATGACATGTATGGGTTATAAATATGGGTTATAAATAGGACATGTATGGGTTATAAATATGGGTTATAAATAGGACATGTATGGGTTATAAATATGGGTTATAAATAGGACATGTATGGGTTATAAATATGGGTTATAAATAGGACATGTATGGGTTATTAATATGGGTTATAAATATGGGTTATAAATATGACATGTATGGGTTATAAATATGGGTTATAAATAGGACATGTATGGGTTATAAATATGGGTTATAAATAGGACATGTATGGGTTATAAATATGGGTTATAAATAGGACATGTATGGGTTATACATATGACATGTATGGGTTATAAATAGGACATGTACTTTGGACCAGCCAAATGGCACCCTATTCCCTATGTAGTGCACTACTTTGGATGAGCCAAATGGCACCCTATTCCCTATGTAGTGCACTACTTCAGACCAGAACTCAAAAGGGGGACACAAATCATCTCTCTCCTGTAGGTTCTATATTCCTCTATCCTGTAGGTACTATATTCCTGTAGGTACTATATTCCTGTAGGTTCTATATTCCTCTATCCTGTAGGTTCTATATTCCTCTATCCTGTAGGTACTATATTCCTGTAGGTTCTATATTCCTCTATCCTGTAGGTTCTATATTCCTCTATCCTGTAGGTTCTATATTCCTCTATCCTGAAGGTTCTATATTCCTCTATCCTGTAGGTTCTATATTCCTGTAGGTTCTATATATATTCCTCTATCCTGTAGGTTCTATATTCCTCTATCCTGTAGGTTCTATATTCCTCTATCCTGTAGGTTCTATATTCCTCTATCCTGTAGGTTCTATATTCCTCTATCCTGTAGGTTCTATATTCCTCTATCCTGTAGGTTCTATATATTCCTCTATCCTGTAGGTACTATATTCCTCTATCCTGTAGGTTCTATATTCCTCTATCCTGTAGTTTCTATATTCCTCTATCCTGTAGGTTCTATATTTCTCTATCCTGTAGGTTCTATATTCCTCTATCCTGTAGGTTCTATATTCCTCTATCCTGTAGGTTCTATATTCCTGTAGGTACTATATTCCTCTATCCTGTAGGTTCTATATTCCTCTATCCTGTAGGTTCTATATTTCTCTATCCTGTAGGTTCTATATTCCTCTATCCTGTAGGTTCTATATTCCTGTAGGTACTATATTCCTCTATCCTGTAGGTTCTATATTCCTCTATCCTGTAGGTTCTATATTCCTGTAGGTTCTATATTCCTCTATCCTGTAGGTTCTATATTCCTGTAGGTTCTATATTCCTCTATCCTGTAGGTTCTATATTCCTCTATCCTGTAGGTTCTATATTCCTCTATCCTCTAGGTTCTATATTCCTCTATCCTGTAGGTTCTATATTCCTGTAGGTACTATATTCCTCTATCCTGTAGATTCTATATTCCTCTATCCTGTAGATTCTATATTCCTCTATCCTGTAGGTTCTATATTCCTCTATCCTGTAGGTTCTATATTCCTCTATCCTGTAGGTTCTATATTCCTCTATCCTGTAGGTTCTATATTCCTCTATCCTGTAGGTTCTATATTCCTCTATCCTGTAGGTTCTATATTCCTGTAGGTACTATATTCCTCTATCCTGTAGGTTCTATATTCCTGTAGGTACTATATTCCTCTATCCTGTAGGTTCTATATTCCTCTATCCTGTAGGTTCTATATTCCTCTATCCTGTAGATTATATATTCCTCTATCCTGTAGGTTCTATATTCCTGTAGGTACTATATTCCTCTATCCTGTAGGTTCTATATTCCTGTAGGTTCTATATTCCTCTATCCTGTAGGTTCTATATTCCTGTAGGTTCTATATTCCTCTATCCTGTAGGTTCTATATTCCTGTAGGTTCTATATTCCTCTATCCTGTAGATTCTATATTCCTCTATCCTGTAGGTTCTATATTCCTCTATCCTGTAGGTTCTATATTCCTCTATCCTGTAGGTTCAATATTCCTCTATCCTGTAGGTTCTATATTCCTCTATCCTGTAGGTACTATATTCCTCTATCCTGTAGGTTCTATATTCCTGTAGGTTCTATATTCCTCTATCCTGTAGGTTCTATATTCCTGTAGGTACTATATTCCTCTATCCTGTAGGTTCTATATTCCTCTATCCTGTAGATTCTATATTCCTCTATCCTGTAGGTTCTATATTCCTCTATCCTGTAGGTTCTATATTCCTCTATCCTGTAGGTTCTATATTCCTCTATCCTGTAGGTACTATATTCCTCTATCCTGTAGGTTCTATATTCCTGTAGGTTCTATATTCCTCTATCCTGTAGGTTCTATATTCCTGTAGGTACTATATTCCTCTATCCTGTAGGTTCTATATTCCTCTATCCTGTAGATTCTATATTCCTCTATCCTGTAGGTTCTATATTCCTCTATCCTGTAGGTTCTATATTCCTGTAGGTTCTATATTCCTCTATCCTGTATGTTCTATATCCCTCTATCCTATAGGTTCTATATTCCTCTATCCTGTAGGTTCTATATTCCTCTATCCTGTAGATTCTATATTCCTCTATCCTGTAGGTTCTATATTCCTCTATCCTGTAGGTTCTATATTCCTCTATCCTGTATGTTCTATATTCCTCTATCTGTACCGGCGTTCGTCTGTTGAAAGAAGAGAGTCGGACCGAAATGCAGCGTGTTGGTTACTCATGACTTTAATGAAAGAAACGCGGTCCATGAAATAACTGATACTAAATACAAAAACAACAAACGGAACGTGAAACTAATTACAGCCTATCTGGTGAACACTACACAAAGACAGGAACAAACACCCACAAAATACAAAGCGAAGCTATGGCTCCCTAAAGATGGTTCCCAATCAGAGACAACGAGAATCACCTGACTCTGATTGAGAATCGCCTCAGGCAGCCAAGCCTATACAACACCCCTAATCAGCCGCGATCCCACATACTACAAACCCCAATATGAAAAACCCATGTCACACCCTGGCCTACCCAAACATATAACAAAAACACAAAATACAATGACCAAGGCGTGACACTATCCTGTAGATTATATATTCCTCTATCCTGTAGGTTCAATATTCCTCTATCCTGTAGGTACTATATTCCTCTATCCTGTAGGTTCAATATTCCTCTATCCTGTAGGTTCAATATTCCTCTATCCTGTAGGTACTATATTCCTGTAGGTTCTATATTCCTCTATCCTGTAGGTTCTATATTCCTCTATCCTGTAGGTACTATATTCCTGTAGGTTCTATATTCCTCTATCCTGTAGGTTCTATATACCTCTATCCTGTAGGTACTATATTCCTGTAGGTTCTATATTCCTCTATCCTGTAGGTTCTATATTCCTCTATCCTGTAGGTACTATATTCCTGTAGGTTCTATATTCCTCTATCCTGTAAGTTCTATATTCCTCTATCCTGTAGGTTCTATATTCCTCTATCCTGTAGGTTCTATATTCCTCTATCCTGTAGGTTCTATATTCCTCTATCCTGTAGGTACTATATTCCTCTATCCTGTAGGTTCTATATTCCTCTATCCTGTAGGTTCTATATTCCTCTATCCTGTACGTTCTATATTCCTCTATCCTGTACGTTCTATATTCCTCTATCCTGTACTAAAAAAATATTTTAAATAAAAATGGTTTGAGTGTAATTTATTTTGTACACCAAAGTCAAAGCGTCTGGGTTTGTAGACGGAATGACAGCCAGAACGAAGCGCTTCGTCCCCGTCAACGTAAGCCGCCATTGTTTATTGAAAAAAAACACATTATTCACTTTGTGTCATAATACCATTCTGTGAGTGACGGGTAGCCGATACCTAATAGAGCTGGATTGAATATTCAAATGTTTGACAAAGGCTCAGCTAAATGCTCGGTGTAATACACAACATTAACTATTGGGAACGGAGCCAAGCGAGCAGCAAGAGGAAAGACCTTTTTAAAAACACAGGAAGCCGAGAGAGGATTTCCCCAGCCGAGAGTAACCAGATACACCTCTTTTTCATGTCAACTCAGAAACGTGTTAACATTGTTTAAGCCCCACAGTCTAGTACTCTGGAATTGACTTAATATGTATGTGTATATATATGAGTTTCTCTATATTCTCATAAACATTTTTCTATGTTTTATCACACACAGATGCTGGAAGGCAAGGCATGCTATGATTTACAGTTATGATGAAATGGTCTACTTCCTCTCCTCTCTCTCTCTCTCTCTCTCTCTCTCTCTCTCTCTCTCTCTCTCTCTCTCTCTCTCTCTCTCTCTCTCTCTCTCTCCTCTCCTCTCCTCTCCTATCATCTCCTCTCCTCTCCTCTCCTCCTCTCCTCTCCTCTCCTCTCCTCCCATTTTCTCTCCTCCCATTTCCTCTCCTCTCCTCTCCTCTCCTCTCCTCTCCTCTCCTCTCCTCTCCTCTCCTCTCCTCTCCTCTCCTCTCCTCTCCTCTCCTCTCCTCTCCTCTCCTCTCCTCTCCTCCCATTTTCTCTCCTCCCATTTCCTCTCCTCTCCTCTCCTCTCCTCTCCTCTCCTCTCCTCTCCTCTCCTCTCCTCTCCTCTCCTCTCCTCTCCTCTCCTCTCCTCTCCTCTCCTCCAGTATATAGTATGACTCATAGAACTGTTCAGCATCGGGGCATCTCTGTGTTAACAAGAGACACAATATCAACACCCACACTCTCCTCTCATCACAACAGTACTGGTCATTCGTTCCTCCTCCTCTCCAACTATCCCTTCACTTCCTTTCACAAACAGGGAAGAATAATTGCTTCTACTCCTAACCCCGACCCCCCCTATTCTTGTGCATATCGGTTCGCTGGCTCCGGTGGAGAAAAAAACAAGACGAGAACAAGTGAAAAGAAGTCCCATCTATTGGCGTCTCCGTTGAGCAGGGGAGCAGTTTGGCCTGACAGAAGAGGCTTGGTGGCGCTCGGATCAGTGCGTTCAGGGCAGCTACGCACCATTCACTGACTCTGAATGGAGGAGGCTCAGCCGACCCACAACCCCCTACATGCATTGTTTTTCTGTCACTGTGTGAAACTAGGACATAAAACAAGAGAAGAACAGAGGAGAAGACGGTCCTGTGGACCTGTTTGTTTGGGTGTTTTATTCAGACAGAAGACGGTCCTGTGGACCTGTTTGTTTGGGTGTTTTATTCAGACAGAAGACGGTCCTGTGGACCTGTTTGTTTGGGTGTTTTATTCAGACAGAAGACGGTCCTGTGGACCTGTTTGTTTGGGTGTTTTATTCAGACAGAAGACGGTCCTGTGGACCTGTTTGTTTGGGTGTTTTATTCAGACAGAAGACGGTCCTGTGGACCTGTTTGTTTGGGTGTTTTATTCAGACAGAAGACGGTCCTGTGGTCCTGTTTTATTGGGTGTGTTTTATTCAGACAGAAGACGGTCCTGTGGAACTGTTTGTTTGGGTGTTTTATTCAGACAGAAGACGGTCCTGTGGACCTGTTTGTTTGGGTGTTTTATTCAGACAGAAGACGGTCCTGTGGTCCTGTTTTATTCAGACAGAAGACGGTCCTGTGGTCCTGTTTTATTCAGACAGAAGACGGTACCGGGGAACTGTTTGTTTGGGTGTTTTATTCAGACAGAAGACGGTCCTGTTTTATTGGACGGGGAACTGTTTGTTTGGGTGTTTTATTCAGACAGAAGACGGTCCTGTGGTCCTGGTGTTTTATTCAGACAGAACGGTCCTGTGGTCCTGTGGTCCTGTGGACTGTCCTGTGGTCCTGTTTTATTCAGACAGAAGACGGTCCTGTGGTCCTGTTTTATTGTCCTGTGGGTGTTTTATTCAGACAGAAGACGGTCCTGTGGACCTGTTTGTTTGGGTGTTTTATTCAGACAGAAGACGGTCCTGTGGACCTGTTTGTTTGGGTGTTTTATTCAGACAGAAGACGGTCCTGTGGTCCTGTTTTATTCAGACAGAAGACGGTCCTGTGGTCCTGTTTTATTCAGACAGAAGACGGTCCTGTGGTCCTGTTTTATTCAGACAGAAGACGGTCCTGTGGACCTGTTTGTTTGGGTGTTTTATTCAGACAGAAGACGGTCCTGTGGACCTGTTTGTTTGGGTGTTTTATTCAGACAGAAGACGGTCCTGTGGACCTGTTTGTTTGGGTGTTTTATTCAGACAGAAGACGGTCCTGTGGACCTGTTTTATTCAGACAGAAGACGGTCCTGTGGACCTGTTTGTTTGGGTGTTTTATTCAGACAGAAGACGGTCCTGTGGTCCTGTTTTATTCAGA
>NC_060195.1:71449348-71454143 GCF_021184085.1 Oncorhynchus gorbuscha | reverse complement strand
CCATGACCACATGGAACTCTATTCCACAGTACTACATAGAGCCATGACTACATGGAACTCTATTCCACAGTACTACATAGAGCCATGACTACATGGAACTCTATTCCACAGTACTACATAGAGCCATGACTACATGGAACTCTATTCCACAGTACTACATAGAGACATGACTACATGGAACTCTATTCCACAGTACTACATAGAGTCATGACTACATGGAACTCTATTCCACAGTACTACATAGAGCCATGACTACATGGAACTCTATTCCACAGTACTACATAGAGACATGACTACATGGAACTCTATTCCACAGTACTACATAGAGTCATGACTACATGGAACTCTATTCCACAGTACTACATAGAGCCATGACTACATGGAACTCTATTCCACAGTACTACATAGAGCCATGACTACATGGAACTCTATTCCACATCAAGTAACTGGTGCATACAACCAGGGCACTTCTACAGGAACATGATATGATTTTTTTTAAAGCCACGAAGAAGAATGGGAGAACAATCAACAACTCCTGGTTCCAGAGCCCTCGTAGTGAGCTGGTAAATCACCGTAGTGTGAAAACGGTTTGAACATCGTACGTGTCTGAGAGACGGTGAATTATCTGCCCGACGTCGCCAGAGAGACAGGCCGCTGTTCTTAAATTGTTCATGAGATCGACTCGTGAAGTGAGAACGTGTCTCTTTCATTATTCCACTGTATCAAGGAGAAGAGGTGCTTCTGCAACAGATTAGCTGTGTTACGGAGGGGTGTGTTCGTTTAGCTGTGTTACGGAGGGGTGTGTTCGTTTAGCTGTGTTACGGAGGGGTGTGTTTGTTTAGCTGTGTTACGGAGGGGTGTGTTTGTTTAGCTGTGTTAGGGAGGGGTGTGTTTATTTAGCTGAGTTAGGGAGGGGTGTGTTTATTTAGCTGAGTTAGGGAGGGGTGTGTTTATTTAGCTGAGTTAGGGAGGGGTGTGTTCCTTTAGCTGTGTTACAGAGGGGGAGTGTTCATTTAGCTGTGTTACAGAGGGGGAGTGTTCATTTAGCTGTGTTACAGAGGGGGTGTGTTCATTTAGCTGTGTTACAGAGGGGGTGTGTTCATTAAGATGTGTTACAGAGGGGGTGTGTTCATTTAGCTGTGTTACAGAGGGGGTGTGTTCATTTGGTACCACAATTTGTACTGCTATGGCTGACTCTATCCTGTGGTTGCATCACAGCTAGCATGTGTAGCCTGTCAGTGCTAGTTCTATGGTAATGTAGCATCACAGCTAGCATGTGTAGCCTGTCAGTGCTAGTTCTATGGTAATGTAGCATCACAGCTAGCATGTGTAGCCTGTCAGTGCTAGTCCTATGATAACGTAGCATCACAGCTAGCATGTGTAGCCTGTCAGTGCTAGTCCTATGATAACGTAGCCTCACAGCTAGCATGTGTAGCCTGTCAGTGCTAGTTAATCCTCCAGCAATTTTCAAGCAATTCTCGTAATTTTAGAACCGTAATCGTTTTTGCCAAGAACCTTAATTTTATGCCACTATTTATACAATATAATTGTGATATTAGTAGAAATTAACAACCTAAATCATTCGTAAATCATTGATAACATGACCTTGACAAACCTAATTGCCAGTCTATTTTATTTTTTATTTTACCTTTATTTAACCAGGCAAGTCAGTTAAGAACACATTCTTATTTTCAATGACGGCCTGGGAACAGTGGGTTAACTGCCTGTTCAGGGGCAGAACGACAGATTTGTACCTTGTCAGCTCGGGGGTTTGAACTCGCAACCTTCCGGTTACTAGTCCAACGCTCTAACCACTAGGCTACGCTGCCGCCCCATATAATTATCTCCAGGATTGTATGTGAATATTACATCTGCCTATTCAAAACCGGCTCCATTTTTTTTTACATATCTATTGAATAACAATGTTTTCCCATATTAACATTCAGACAAGGTTTTACCACAAAATAATTTAAGAAAATGAAAAAACTATAATAAAATCCACATCTCAATTGTTCTGTCAGAGGAAATAAACAGCAATGAACGGTCTGGATCTCAAATGGCACCCTATTCCCTATTATAGTACACTACATAAGGTTGGAAGTAGTGCACTACATAGGGAATAGGGTGCCACATGGGATGCATGTGGAGTTGACAACGAAGAAGAGAGAAATTCAAAACGTCTCCTTCATGTCTTCTAAATCTTCGGGTTCCATTTCAAAGTAAAAAGCGCTGAGGCGTGGAAACACCTGTTGGGGGGTCAACCCACGTTCATCCACAATGAAAACAACCTGACTTGTCGTTTAGAAAGCGATCAAAGACTCTCTCGCGCTGACAAGCCGACGAGCACAACACTTCCTCATAGCTGTTGTTTCTTCTTCTTCTTCTCCATTTCACAAAGTCCTTTTATGCAAATCCTCCGTCCCGCAAAATATTCACCTGTGAATTAATGAAGAGGAATGAGAAGGAGTGAGGCCCTAAGCTCGTATAGGAGACAATGGACTAGACTCTTAGATATATATATATACATATATACATATACATACACACACACACACACAGACACACACACACACAGCGCTACACACAGAGAGACACACAGACACACACACGCACACAGCGCTACACACACAGAGAGACACACACACACACACACACACACAGCGCTACACACACAGAGATACACCCACACACACACACACATACACATAACGCAATACACACACACGCACCAACACACACAGACACACAGACACACACACATAGAAACACAGACACACAGACACACACACAGCATTACACAACAGACACACGCAATGCACACACACCCACACACACTGAGGAAACACACACACACACACAGAGAGAGAAGAAATTACATATCCTATCTCACTTCAAATATTTGTCTGTATGAGGTATTCATGAGGATGAATGGCCACTATCGTTGTTTATTTTGCATGAATAAACACCGCCGGCAATCTCAATCTATTTGTTCAAGTAGAAACGAGGCCAAATATAGAGGCAGAACAATCATCTTCTTTTAAGAGTGCGGGTGCTAAAACAAGCAGGAAGGACAAAGGAGACGTTGTACGGGTCGCATTGACCCTTTTTACGACTAGTGACGTCAACACAAAGATCAAATAGGTAAACATTGGTTTAAAAAATGTTTTTTTTTTTTAAAGCGATCTGTGGGTTTTATGAGAATATAAATTGCTTTAGTTTTCTTAGAATAGAGAAAGGTGATGCATTTACTTCCTGAACCTGTGAGGAATGATGAGGAATTTCAGCTATATCTTCGACTGAACCTATGAATAAGGATGAGGAGGAATTTCAGCGATATTTCCCCCTGAACCTGTGAGGAATGATGAGGAGGGATTTCAGCTATATCTTCTCCTGAACCTGTGAGGAATGATGAGGAGGGATTTCAGCTATATCCTCTCCTGAACCTGTGAGGAAGGATGAGGAGGAATTTCAGCTATATCTTCTCCTGAACCCGTGAGGAATCATGAGGAGGAATTTCAGCTATATCTTCTCCTGAACCTGTCAGGAGGAATTTCAGCTATATCTTCTCCTGAACCTGTGAGGAAGGGTGAGGAGCTCAACCCTCTGGAGAGAGAGGACAGGTCAACCCTCCAGAGGGAGAGGACAGGTCAACCTACCTGAGGGAGAGGACAGGTCAACCTACCTGAGGGAGAGGACAGGTCAACCCTCTGGAGGGAGAGGACAGGTCAACCCTCCGGAGGGAGAGGACAGGTCAACCTACCTGAGGGAGAGGACAGGTCAACCTACCTGAGGGAGAGGACAGGTCAACCCTCTGGAGGGAGAGGACAGGTCAACCCTCCGGAGGGAGAGGACAGGTCAACCTACCTGAGGGAGAGGACAGGTCAACCTACCTGAGGGAGAGGACAGGTCAACCCTCTGGAGGGAGAGGACAGGTCAACCCTCCAGAGGGAGAGGACAGGTCAACCTACCTGAGGGAGAGGACAGGTCAACCTACCTGAGGGAGAGGACAGGTCAACCTTCCGGAGGGAGAGGACAGGTCAACCTACCTGAGGGAGAGGACAGGTCAACCTTCCGGAGGGAGAGGACAGGTCAACCTACCTGAGGGAGAGGACAGGCCAACCTTCAGGAGGGAGAGGACAAGTCAACCCTCCGGAGGGAGAGGACAGGTCAACCCTCTGGAGGGAGAGGACAGGTCAACCCTCTGGAGGGAGAGGACAAGTCAACCCTCCGGAGGGAGAGGACAGGTCAACCAGAGAACCAAAACAGGACCATATCTCACATCACTTGGCTTAAAACATCTTGATTTGTAAAATTAACACAAAGCTTTGTTTTCCTGTAATCACTAATATAAACCCTTTGTTTTCCTGTAATCACTAATATAAACACTTTGTTTTCCTGTAATCACTAATATAAACCCTTGGTTTTCCTGTAATTACTAATATAAACTCTTGGTTTTCCTGTAACCACTAATATAAACTCTTTGCTTTCCAGTAACCACTAATATAAACTCTTGGTTTTCCTGTAACGCCTGCAATCACTACTGACATGGTGTCTTTCAATATGCCCGTTCACATGAACGAGCTATTCTGGACAGGCACTACGAAGCCAGCCTGATTACCCTAGCTCTGGTCCTTATCCCAGCATACCAGGAAGTTACCGAGAAGGAGAGAGAGAAACAGGAAACGAACCAAACAATGCGCTCATCCATAATGTTGACAAGTATAACAAACGTTGCTTCAATTTAAACATGAGCACCTGTCTGTATATTCTTTACACCTTAAACTGTTACTGGGAG
>NC_060195.1:71399348-71444348 GCF_021184085.1 Oncorhynchus gorbuscha | reverse complement strand
TCTTTTTCCAAGCAGTGTGTGTAATAAAATGTGTGTTGTTAGGGAGCTTAGCTTGAAGAGATCTAATGAGCATTAAACCCACTCTCTGTGTCACACTTGTCTTAGCCAGACCCATCTGCCAGCTGGGGAGAGACTGCCTTAATTGTTTTGCAGAGCTTATTCCGCATCTAGAGGTTGCGTCTTTCTGAGTGAGTGGTCAGGTGCAGACTTGGTGAGGCCCCAAGGCAGAGGCCAGTCTGAAGTCCCCAAGGCAGAGGCCAGTCTAGCCCTCCCCAAGGCAGAGGCCAGTCTGAAGCCCTCCCCAAGGCAGAGGCCAGTCTGGAGCCCTCCCCAAGGCAGAGGCCAGTCTGAAGCCCTCCCCAAGGCAGAGGCCAGTCTGGAGCCCTCCCCAAGGCAGAGGCCAGTCTGGAGCCCTCCCCAAGGCATAGGCCAGTCTGGAGCCCTCCCCAAGGCAGAGGCCAGTCTGGAGCCCTCCCCAAGGCAGAGGCCAGTCTGGAGCCCTCCCCAAGGCAGAGGCCAGTCTGAAGCCCTCCCCAAGGCAGAGGCCAGTCTGGAGCCCTCCCCAAGTCAGAGGCCAGTCTGAATCCCTCCCCAAGTCAGAGGCCAGTCTGAATCCCTCCCCAAGTCAGAGGCCAGTCTGAAGCCCTCCCCAAGTCAGAGGCCAGTCTGAAGCCCTCCCCAAGTCAGAGGCCAGTCCGGAGCCCTCCCCAAGGCCGAGGCCACTTCAAAAAGTATGTTACTTTCACACATTCACCCCAACAATTCCAACAGTGCACTGTGCAACCGCCAAACTTTCCTTCAATTCGCAATTGTCTGAAACTATCGCACTGGTGAAAATATCCAAACAAGCGAATCTGCGGCCCCTCTTTTCTTACTCTACGTAGCCCATGTATCTGATGCTGTCTGGACAAAAAGAGGATGATATCCCATAATACTTTTGGCCAGGCAGCATCAGACACACGTCCTCTGGCTCCACGACGATGGTGGTATTATCAGAAGCACCTGTATCGTATCCCCCTAAAGGATAAGGGGCAGAGGGTTTCTACTAAACTAATCATATCCCCCTAGAGGGTTTCTACTAAACTAATCATATCCCCCTAGAGGGTTTCTACTAAACTAATCATATCCCCCTAGAGGGTTTCTACTAAACTAATCGTATCCCCCTAGAGGGTTTCTACTAAACTAATCGTATCTCCCTAGAGGGTTCTACTAAATTAATCGTATCCCCCTAGAGGGTTTCTACTAAACTAATCGTATCCCCCTTGAGGGTAAGGGCCAGGGGCAGAGGGTTTCTACTAAACTAATCGTATCCCCCTAGAGGGGAAGAGCCAGGGGCAGAGGGTTTCTACTAAACTAATCGTATCCCCCTAGAGGGTAATGGCCAGGTGCAGAGGGTTTCTACTAAACTAATCGTATCCCCCTTGAGGGTAAGGGCCAGGGGCAGAGGGTTTCTACTAAACTAATCGTATCCCCCTAGAGGGTTTCTACTAAACTAATCATATCCCCCTAGAGGGTAAGGGCCAGGGGCAGAGGGTTTCTACTAAACTAATCATATCCCCCTAGAGGGTTTCTACTAAACTAATCATATCCCCCTAGAGGGTTTCTACTAAACTAATCGTATCCCCCTAGAGGGTTTCTACTAAACTAATCGTATCTCCCTAGAGGGTTCTACTAAATTAATCGTATCCCCCTAGAGGGTTTCTACTAAACTAATCGTATCCCCCTAGAGGGTAATGGCCAGGTGCAGAGGGTTTCTACTAAACTAATCGTATCCCCCTTGAGGGTAAGGGCCAGGGGCAGAGGGTTTCTACTAAACTAATCGTATCCCCCTAGAGGGTTTCTACTAAACTAATCATATCCCCCTAGAGGGTAAGGGCCAGGGCAGAGGGTTTCTACTAAACTAATCATATCCCCCTAGAGGGTTTCTAATAAACTAATCGTATCCCCCTAGAGGGTTTCTACTAAACTAATCGTATCCCCCTAGAGGGTTTCTACTAAACTAATCGTATCCCCCTAGATGGTTTCTAATAAACTAATTGTATCCCCCTAGAGGGTTTCTAATAAACTAATCGTATCCCCCTAGAGGGTTTCTAATAAACTAATCCTATCCCCCTTGAGGGTAAGGGCCAGGGGCAGAGGGTTTCTACTAAACTAATCGTATCCCCCTAGAGGCGAAGGGCCAAGGGCAGAGGGTTTCTACTAAACTAATCGTATCCCCCTAGAGGGTTTCTACTAAACTAATCGTATCCCCCTAGAGGGTAAGGGCCAGGGCAGAGAGTTTCTATTAAACTAATCATATCCCCCTAGAGGGTTTCTAATAAACTAATCGTATCCCCCTAGAGGGTTTCTACTAAACTAATCGTATCCCCCTAGAGGGTTTCTAATAAACTAATCGTATCCCCCTAGAGGGTTTCTAATAAACGAATCGTATCCCCCTAGAGGGTTTCTAATAAACTAATCGTATCCCCCTAGAGGGTTTCTAATAAACTAATCGTATCCCCCTAGAGGGTTTCTACTAAACTAATCGTATCCCCCTAGAGGGTAAGGGCCAGGGCAGAGGGTTTCTACTAAACTAATCATACCCCCCTAGAGGGTTTCTAATAAACTAATCGTATCCCCCTAGAGGGTTTCTACTAAACTAATCGTATCCCCCTAGAGGGGAAGGGCCAGGGGCAGAGGGTTTCTACTAAACTAATCATATCCCCCTAGAGGGTTTCTACAAAACTAATCATATCCCCCTGAAGTGTCTGGTCTATATCTGAGAGATAAGGACGTATGTTCTGAAGTGTCTGGTCTATATCTGAGAGATAAGGACGTATGTTCTGAAGTGTCTGGTCTATATCTAAGAGATAAGGACGTATGTTCTGAAGTGTCTGGTCTATATCTGAGAGATAAGGACGTATGTTCTGAAGTGTCTGGTCTATATCTGAGAGATAAGGACGTATGTTCTGAAGTGTCTGGTCTATATCTGAGAGATAAGGACGTATGTTCTGAAGTGTCTGGTCTATATCTGAGAGATAAGGACGTATGTTCTGAAGTGTCTGGTCTATATCTAAGAGATAAGGACGTATGTTCTGAAGTGTCTGGTCTATATCTGAGAGATAAGGACGTATGTTCTGAAGTGTCTGGTCTATATCTGAGAGATAAGGACGTATGTTCTGAAGTGTCTGGCCTATATCTGAGAGATGAGAAAGCTCAGAATTAAATAATCATTTATTGTGGATTTACCTGTATACCTTTTAACATGGAAATGCCTCAAATGTTGTTATCAATGAAACCTCACAATACGGTGCAGAGCTTTCTATTCCTGCTGCTGGAGGGGGTGCAGATCTTTCTATTCCTGCTGCTGGAGGGGGTGCAGAGCTTTCTATTCCTGCTGCTGGAGGGGGGTGCAGAGCTTTCTATTCCTGCTGCTGGAGGGGTTGGAGGGGGTGCAGATCTTTCTATTCCTGCTGCTGGAGGGGGTGCAGATCTTTCTATTCCTGCTGCTGGAGGGGGGTGCAGAGCTTTCTATTCCTGCTGCTGGAGGGGGTGCAGAGCTTTCTATTCCTGCTGCTGGAGGGGGTGCAGAGCTTTCTATTCCTGCTGCTGGAGGGGGTGCAGATCTTTCTATTCCTGCTGCTGGAGGGGGGGGGGGTGCATAGGAGACACCTCCGCTAAATACATAGTTTTAATTACATGCTGTTTTCAAGGGATTATTTAAATAAATGTCACAACTATTTTGTTTTAAATATCACACATATTGAAGACTATAGTCAAAACGTTCACATTTCTGATTATTCCATATTTAGCTCTGTCATCAGAGTTATACGGCCAGTATATCTGCATGCTCTTCCTGATCAAATGCACATCAACCAATCGTGTCGTGTCAGACACTTGAAGGTGCCTATCCCTATGGCATGTAAATTAGCTGAAACAAGCAACATGATTGAGTTTGCTTCGTCAGATTTTTGAGGCTGTTGGAATGAGCTTGACATACTGTCATCACTACGATAGATGGAAAAACAAATCAAACACTATTTGGATATAACTATCTAGTTTATCCCCAGAAAGTTAGCTTGCTAACTAGCCATATTGACTGATCTGTTGTTAGCTTGCTAACTAGCCATATTGACTGATCTGTTGTTAGCTTGCTAACTAGCCATATTGACTGATCTGTTGTTAGCTTGCTAACTAGCCATATTGACTGATCTGTTGTTAGCTTGCTAACTAGCCATATTGACTGATCTGTTGTTAGCTTGCTAACTAGCCATATTGACTGATCTGTTGTTAGCTTGCTAACTAGCCACATTGATCTGTTAATAGCTTGATGTGATCTGTGGTTAACAAGCTATATTGACGTGATCTGTTATTGGCTTGTTAACTAGCTATATTGACGTGATCTGTCGTTAACTAGCTATAATGACGTGATCTGTCGTTAACTAATATAATAATATATCATATATAATATAATAATAATAATATATAATAATATAATAATAATATATAATATAATATATGCCATTTAGCAGACGCTTTTATCCAAAGCGACTTACAGTCATGTGTGCATACATTCTACGTATGGGTGGTCCTGGGGATCGAACCCACTACCCTTGCGTTACAAGCGCCATGCTCTACCAACTGAGCTACAGAAGGACCACTAGCTATATTGGTGTGATCTGTCGTTAACTAGCTATATTGACGTGATCTGTCGTTAACTAGCTATATTGACGTGATCTGTCGTTAACTAGCTATATTGACGTGATCTGTCGTTAACTAGCTATATTGACGTGATCTGTCGTTAACTAGCTATATTGACGTGATCTGTCGTTAACTAGCTATATTGACGTGATCTGTTATTAGCTTGTTAACTAGCTATATTGACGTGATCTGTCATTAACTAGCTATATTGACGTGATCTGTCGTTAACTAGCTATATTGACGTGATCTGTCGTTAACTAGCTATATTGACGTGATCTGTTATTAGCTTGTTAACTAGCTATATTGACGTGATCTGTCGTTAACTAGCTATATCGACGTGATCTGTCGTTAACTAGCTATATTGACGTGATCTGTTATTAGCTTGTTAACTAGCTATATTGACGTGATCTGTCGTTAATTAGCTATATTGACGTGATCTGTCGTTAACTAGCAATATTGACGTGATCTGTTATTAGCTTGTTAACTAGCTATATTGACGTGATCTGTCGTTAACTAGCAATATTGACGTGATCTGTTATTAGCTTGTTAACTAGCTATATCGACGTGATCTGTCGTTAACTAGCTATATTGACGTGATATGTCGTTAACTAGCTATATTGACGTGATCTGTCGTTAACTAGCAATATTGACGTGATCTGTTATTAGCTTGTTAACTAGCTATATCGACGTGATCTGTCGTTAACTAGCAATATTGACGTGATCTGTTATTAGCTTGTTAACTAGCTATATCGACGTGATCTGTCGTTAACTAGCTATATTGACGTGATCTGTCGTTAAGTAGCTATATTGACGTGATCTGTCGTTAACTAGCTATATTGACGTGATCTGTTATTAGCTTGTTAACTAGCTATATTGACATGATCTGTCGTTAACTAGCTATATTGACGTGATCTGTCGTTAACTAGCTATAATGACTGATCTGTTATTAGCTTGTTAACTAGCTATATTGACGTGATCTGTCGTTAACTAGCTATATCGACGTGATCTGTCGTTAACTAGCTATATTGACGTGATCTGTCGTTAACTAGCTATAATGACGTGATCTGTCGTTAACTAGCTATATCGACGTGATCTGTCGTTAACTAGCTATATTGACGTGATCTGTCGTTAACGAGCTATATCGACGTGATCTGTCGTTAACCAGCTATAATGGCGTGATCTGTCGTTAATAGCTATATTGACGTGA
This sequence comes from Oncorhynchus gorbuscha, assembly GCF_021184085.1. Lineage (NCBI taxonomy): Eukaryota > Metazoa > Chordata > Actinopteri > Salmoniformes > Salmonidae > Oncorhynchus > Oncorhynchus gorbuscha. The sequence goes on along the minus strand of NC_060195.1, from coordinate 71,438,461 downwards.
TCTGTCGTTAACTAGCTATATTGACGTGATCTGTCGTTAACTAGCTATATTGACGTGATCTGTCGTTAACGAGCTATATCGACGTGATCTGTCGTTAACTAGCTATATTGACGTGATCTGTCGTTAACGAGCTATATCGACGTGATCTGTCGTTAACGAGCCAATTTGACGTGATCTGTCGTTAACTAGCTATATTGACGTGATCTGTCGTTAACGAGCCAATTTGACGTGATCTGTCATTAACTAGCTATATTGACGTGATCTGTCGTTAACGAGCCAATTTGACGTAGTTCATCAATCAACTTAACCTATCATGTTTGTCAGCAGCAATAACGATTAAACACAAACTTTTAAAAAACTATGTTGAAAAAGGGGGATGTTAGCGAACTTAGCTAGGTACGGCCTGTGTCGGTTGGAGAAAAACAGCACTTCTACTCACCGCTGTGTTTAGCCAACTGCAAGAACTGTTTCTACCGGGAGCTTTGTAACGTAAACATTATCAGCTGACGGCACAAAGACAAATGTCCCCTTCTGCTGCTTGACAGGCAGAGCCCACAACAGGAAATGAATCTAAAAACCCACTCATACTGTCAGGTATAGTTCAAATGTCCCCTTCTGCTGCTCAACAGGCAGAGCCCACAACAGGAAATGAACCTAAAAACCCACTCATACTGTCAGGTATAGCTCACTTTTACGTATCATCAAATATCCACTTAAATGGAGGCCAATATTGATCGATATTGTGATGCGACCCTCGGGTGTGTGAAACGACATGATCGGATTGATGATGACAGAGTCATGAAAAAGGAGTCAGTTCCTTGTCTGTGTAACCGGATGCTGGAGATAAATGACAGCAGTTGTCTGTATAACCGGATGCTGGAGATAAATGACAGCAGTTGTCTGTGTAACCGGATGCTGGAGATAAATGACAGCAGTTGTCTGTATAACCGGATGCTGGAGATAAATGACAGCAGTTGTCTGTATAACCGGATGCTGGAGATAAATGACAGCAGTTGTCTGTATAACCGGATGCTGGAGATAAATGACAGCAGTTGTCTGTATAACCGGATGCTGGAGATAAATGACAGCAGTTGTCTGTGTAACCGGATGCTGGAGATAAATGACAGCAGTTGTCTGTATAACCGGATGCTGGAGATAAATGACAGCAGTTGTCTGTATAACCGGATGCTGGAGATAAATGACAGCAGTTGTCTGTATAACCGGATGCTGGAGATAAATGACAGCAGTTGTCTGTATAACCGGATGCTGGAGATAAATGACAGCAGTTGTCTGTATAACCTGATGCTGGAGATAAATGACAGCAGTTGTCTGTATAACCGTATGCTGGAGATAAATGACAGCAGTTGTCTGTGTAACCGGATGCTGGAGATAAATGACAGCAGTTGTCTGTATAACCGGATGCTGGAGATAAATGACAGCAGTTGTCTGTGTAACCGGATGCTGGAGATAAATGACAGCAGTTGTCTGTGTAACCGGATGCTGGAGATAAATGACAGCAGTTGTCTGTATAACCGGATGCTGGAGATAAATGACAGCAGTTGTCTGTATAACCGGATGCTGGAGATAAATGACAGCAGTTGTCTGTATAACCGGATGCTGGAGATAAATGACAGCAGTTGTCTGTATAACCGGATGCTGGAGATAAATGACAGCAGTTGTCTGTATAACCGGATGCTGGAGATAAATGACAGCAGTTGTCTGTATAACCGGATGCTGGAGATAAATGACAGCAGTTGTCTGTATAACCGGATGCTGGAGATAAATGACACCAGTTGTCTGTATAACCGGATGCTGGAGATAAATGACAGCAGTTGTCTGTATAACCGGATGCTGGAGATAAATGACACCAGTTGTCTGTATAACCGGATGCTGGAGATAAATGACAGCAGTTGTCTGTATAACCGGATGCTGGAGATAAATGACAGCAGTTGTCTGTGTAACCGGATGCTGGAGATAAATGACAGCAGTTGTCTGTATAACCGGATGCTGGAGATAAATGACAGCAGTTGTCTGTATAACCGGATGCTGGAGATAAATGACAGCAGTTGTCTGTATAACCGGCTGCTGGAGATAAATGACAGCAGTTGTCTGTATAACCGGATGCTGGAGATAAATGACAGCAGTTGTCTGTATAACGGGATGCTGGAGATAAATGACAGCAGTTGTCTGTATAACCGGACGCTGGAGATAAATGACAGCAGTTGTCTGTGTAACCGGATTGCTGGAGATAAATGACACCGGTTGTCTGTATAACCGGATGCTGGAGATAAATGCCACAGTTGTCTGTATAACCGGATGCTGGAGATAAACGACAGCAGTTGTCTGTATAACCGGATGCTGGAGATAAATGGCAGCAGTTGTCTGTATAACCGGATGCTGGAGATAAATGACACCAGTTGTCTGTATAACCGGATGCTGGAGATAAATGACAGCAGTTGTCTGTATAACCGGATGCTGGAGATAAAGGACACCAGTTGTCTGTATAACCGGATGCTGGAGATAAACGACAGCAGTTGTCTGTATAACCAGATGCTGGAGATAAATGACAGCAGTTGTCTGTATAACCGGATGCTGGAGATAAATGACACCAGTTGTCTGTATAACCGGATGCTGGAGATAAATGACAGCAGTTGTCTGTATAACCGGATGCTGGAGATAAATGACAGCAGTTGTCTGTATAACCGGATGCTGGAGATAAATGACAGCAGTTGTCTGTGTAACCGGATGCTGGAGATAAATGACAGCAGTTGTCTGTATAACCGGATGCTGGAGATAAATGACAGCAGTTGTCTGTGTAACCGGATGCAGGAGATAAATGACAGCAGTTGTCTGTATAACCGGATGCTGGAGATAAATGACAGCAGTTGTCTGTATAACCGGATGCTGGAGATAAATGACACCAGTTGTCTGTATAACCGGATGCTGGAGATAAATGACACCAGTTGTCTGTATAACCGGATGCTGGAGATAAATGACAGCAGTTGTCTGTGTAACCGGATGCTGGAGATAGATGACAGCAGTTGTCTGTATAACCTGATGCTGGAGATAAATGACAGCAGTTGTCTGTATAACCGGATGCTGGAGATAAATGACAGCAGTTGTCTGTATAACCAGATGCTGGAGATAAATGACAGCAGTTGTCTGTGTAACCGGATGCTGGAGATAAATGACAGCAGTTGTCTGTATAACCGGATGCTGGAGATAAATGACACCAGTTGTCTGTATAACCGGATGCTGGAGATAAATGACAGCAGGTGTCTGTATAACCGGATGCTGGAGATAAATGACAGCAGTTGTCTGTATAACCGGATGCTGGAGATAAATGGCAGCAGTTGTCTGTATAACCGGATGCTGGAGATAAATGACAGCAGTTGTCTGTATAACCAGATGCTGGAGATAAATGACAGCAGTTGTCTGTATAACCGGATGCTGGAGATAAATGACAGCAGTTGTCTGTATAACGGGATGCTGGAGATAAATGGCAGCAGTTGTCTGTATAACCGGATGCTGGAGATAAATGACAGCAGTTGTCTGTATAACCGGCTGCTGGAGATAAATGACAGCAGTTGTCTGTATAACCGGATGCTGGAGATAAATGACAGCAGTTGTCTGTGTAACCGGATGCTGGAGATAAATGACAGCAGTTGTCTGTATAACCGGATGCTGGAGATAAATGACAGCAGTTGTCTGTGTAACCGGATGCTGGAGATAAATGACAGCAGTTGTCTGTATAACCGGATGCTGGAGATAAATGACAGCAGTTGTCTGTGTAACCGGATGCTGGAGATAAATGACAGCAGTTGTCTGTGTAACCGGATGCTGGAGATAAATGACAGCAGTTGTCTGTATAACCGGATGCTGGAGATAAATGACAGCAGTTGTCTGTGTAACCGGATGCTGGAGATAAATGACAGCAGTTGTCTGTATAACCGGATGCTGGAGATAAATGACAGCAGTTGTCTGTATAACCGGATGCTGGAGATAAATGACAGCAGTTGTCTGTATAACCGGATGCTGGAGATAAATGACAGCAGTTGTCTGTATAACCGGATGCTGGAGATAAATGACAGCAGTTGTCTGTGTAACCGGATGCTGGAGATAAATGACAGCAGTTGTCTGTATAACCGGATGCTGGAGATAAATGACAGCAGTTGTCTGTGTAACCGGATGCTGGAGATAAATGACAGCAGTTGTCTGTATAACCGGATGCTGGAGATAAATGACAGCAGTTGTCTGTATAACCGGATGCTGGAGATAAATGACAGCAGTTGTCTGTGTAACCGGATGCTGGAGATAAATGACAGCAGTTGTCTGTATAACCGGATGCTGGAGATAAATGACAGCAGTTGTCTGTATAACCGGATGCTGGAGATAAATGACAGCAGTTGTCTGTATAACCGGATGCTGGAGATAAACGACAGCAGTTGTCTGTATAACCGGATGCTGGAGATAAATGACAGCAGTTGTCTGTATAACCGGATGCTGGAGATAAATGACACCAGTTGTCTGTATAACCGGATGCTGGAGATAAATGACAGCAGTTGTCTGTATAACCGGATGCTGGAGATAAATGACACCGGTTGTCTGTATAACCGGATGCTGGAGATAAATGACAGCAGTTGTCTGTATAACCGGATGCTGGAGATAAATGACAGCAGTTGTCTGTGTAACCGGATGCTGGAGATAAATGACAGCAGTTGTCTGTATAACCGGATGCTGGAGATAAATGACAGCAGTTGTCTGTATAACCGGATACTGGAGATAAATGACAGCAGTTGTCTGTATAACCGGATGCTGGAGATAAATGACAGCAGTTGTCTGTGTAACCGGATGCTGGAGATAAATGACACCAGTTGTCTGTATAACCGGATGCTGGAGATAAATGGCAGCAGTTGTCTGTATAACCGGATGCTGGAGATAAATGACAGCAGTTGTCTGTATAACCGGATGCTGGAGATAAATGACACCAGTTGTCTGTATAACCGGATGCTGGAGATAAATGACAGCAGTTGTCTGTGTAACCGGATGCTGGAGATAAATGACAGCAGTTGTCTGTATAACCGGATGCTGGAGATAAATGACACCAGTTGTCTGTATAACCGGATGCTGGAGATAAATGACAGCAGTTGTCTGTATAACCGGATGCTGGAGATAAATGACACCGGTTGTCTGTATAACCGGATGCTGGAGATAAATGACAGCAGTTGTCTGTATAACCGGATGCTGGAGATAAACGACAGCAGTTGTCTGTATAACCGGATGCTGGAGATAAATGACAGTAGTTGTCTGTATAACCGGATGCTGGAGATAAATGACACCAGTTGTCTGTATAACCGGATACTGGAGATAAATGACAGCAGTTGTCTGTATAACCGGATGCTGGAGATAAATGACAGCAGTTGTCTGTATAACCGGATGCTGGAGATAAATGACACCAGTTGTCTGTATAACCGGATGCTGGAGATAAATGACAGCAGGTGTCTGTATAACCGGATGCTGGAGATAAATGACAGCAGTTGTCTGTATAACCGGATGCTGGAGATAAATGGCAGCAGTTGTCTGTATAACCGGATGCTGGAGATAAATGACAGCAGTTGTCTGTATAACCAGATGCTGGAGATAAATGACAGCAGTTGTCTGTATAACCGGATGCTGGAGATAAATGACAGCAGTTGTCTGTATAACGGGATGCTGGAGATAAATGGCAGCAGTTGTCTGTATAACCGGATGCTGGAGATAAATGACAGCAGTTGTCTGTGTAACCGGATTGCTGGAGATAAATGACAGCGGTTGTCTGTGTAACCGGATGCTGGAGATAAATGACAGCAGTTGTCTGTATAACCGGATGCTGGAGATAAATGACAGCAGTTGTCTGTGTAACCGGATACTGGAGATAAATGACAGCAGTTGTCTGTATAACCGGATGCTGGAGATAAATGACAGCAGTTGTCTGTGTAACCGGATACTGGAGATAAATGACAGCAGTTGTCTGTATAACCGGATGCTGGAGATAAATGACAGCAGTTGTCTGTATAACCTGATGCTGGAGATAAATGACAGCAGTTGTCTGTATAACCGGATGCTGGAGATAAATGACAGCAGTTGTCTGTGTAACCGGATGCTGGAGATAAATGACAGCAGTTGTCTGTATAACCGGCTGCTGGAGATAAATGACAGCAGTTGTTTGTATAACGGGATGCTGGAGATAAAAGACAGCAGTTGTCTGTATAACCGGATGCTGGAGATAAATGGCAGCAGTTGTCTGTGTAACCGGATGCTGGAGATAAACGACAGCAGTTGTCTGTGTAACCGGATGCTGGAGATAAATGACAGCAGTTGTCTGTATAACCGGATGCTGGAGATAAATGACAGCAGTTGTCTGTATAACCGGATGCTGGAGATAAATGACACCAGTTGTCTGTATAACCGGATGCTGGAGATAAATGACAGCAGTTGTCTGTATAACCGGATGCTGGAGATAAATGACAGCAGTTGTCTGTATAACCGGATGCTGGAGATAAATGACAGCAGTTGTCTGTATAACCTGATGCTGGAGATAAATGACAGCAGTTGTCTGTATAACCGGATGCTGGAGATAAATGACAGCAGTTGTCTGTATAACCGGATGCTGGAGATAAATGACACCGGTTGTCTGTATAACCGGATGCTGGAGATAAATGACAGCAGTTGTCTGTATAACCGGATGCTGGAGATAAACGACAGCAGTTGTCTGTGTAACCGGATGCTGGAGATAAATGACAGCAGTTGTCTGTATAACCGGATGCTGGAGATAAATGACAGCAGTTGTCTGTGTAACCGGATGCTGGAGATAAATGACACCAGTTGTCTGTATAACCGGATGCTGGAGATAAATGACAGCAGTTGTCTGTATAACCGGATGCTGGAGATAAATGACAGCAGTTGTCTGTATAACCGGATGCTGGAGATAAATGACAGCAGTTGTCTGTATAACCGGATGCTGGAGATAAATGACAGCAGTTGTCTGTATAACCGGATGCTGGAGATAAATGACAGCAGTTGTCTGTATAACCGGATGCTGGAGATAAATGACAGCAGTTGTCTGTATAACCGGATGCTGGAGATAAATGACAGCAGTTGTCTGTATAACCGGATGCTGGAGATAAATGACAGCAGTTGTCTGTATAACCGGATGCTGGAGATAAATGGCAGCAGTTGTCTGTATAACCGGATGCTGGAGATAAATGACAGCAGTTGTCTGTGTAACCGGATGCTGGAGATAAATGACAGCAGTTGTCTGTATAACCGGATGCTGGAGATAAATGACACCAGTTGTCTGTATAACCGGATGCTGGAGATAAATGACAGCAGTTGTCTGTATAACCGGATGCTGGAGATAAATGACAGCAGTTGTCTGTATAACCGGATGCTGGAGATAAATGACACCAGTTGTTTTATCACGGATTAATCTGACACGTAATACAAACAAATAGTTCACATTAATTTATAAAAATTAAAAATCTTGAAAACGGCACACAGTTGTCAGTGGCTTTATCTGAGCTGGAGGTGTCCTTGCCTTTAATGCTTTTTACAGTGATATTTAATATGGAGTGGATCACAGAGGGGGGGCCTCAAGAGGAGAAATTATTAATTATTGTTGTTATTATTTATTTATTTATTTTTATTCACTCAGCTCATTTCCTCTTCTGCTTGACGGTAAGTCGGCCAGTGTGTGCCGGGCGTGCCTGCATACCGACTGGCCGGTGTGTACAGGCGTTCCTGCATACCGACCAGCCAGTGTGTACAGGCGTGCCTGCATACCGACCAGGCCAGTGTGTACAGGCGTGCCTGCATACCGACCAGGCCAGTGTGTACAGGCGTGCCTGCATACCGACCAGGCCAGTGTGTACAGGCGTGTCTGCATACCGACCAGGCCAGTGTGTACAGGCGTGCCTGCATACCGACCAGGCCAGTGTGTACAGGCGTGTCTGCATACCGACCAGGCCAGTGTGTACAGGCGTGCCTGCATACCGACCAGGCCAGTGTGTACAGGCGTGTCTGCATACCGACCAGGCCAGTGTGTACAGGCGTGTCTGCATACCGACCAGGCCAGTGTGTACAGGCGTGCCTGCATACCGACTGGGGACACACTGGTTGAATCAATGTGGAATAGACGTTAAACTGACGTCTGTGCCCAGTGGGTATGTGCATACTTGCATGTCTGTGTCTCTGTGTGTGTGTGTCTCTGTGTGTGTGTGTGTGTGTGTGTGTGTGTGTGTGTGTGTGTGTGTGTGTGTGTGTGTGTGTGTGTGTGTGTGTGTGTGTGTGTGTGTGTGTGTGTGTGTGTGTGTGTGTGTGTGTGTGTGTGTGCGCGTGTGTGTGTGTGTGTGTGCGTGTGTGTGTGCGCGTATGCGTGTGTGTGTGTGTGCGTGTGCGTGTGCGCGTATGCGTGTGTGTGTGTGTGCCTGCGTACGTGCGTGCGTGCGTGTGTGCGTGTGCGTGTGCGCGTGTGTGTGCGTGCGCGCGTGTGCGTGTGCGTGTGTGTGTGTGTGTGTGTGTGCATTTGAACTGATATGTCCTTCCATGCGTGTTGCTCTGTGTCATCTCTCACGTCCAAAAAACACAAGACATATTTAAAGTGTGATTTTCCTAACGGAATATCCAATAGGGTCTGTGTTTCGGTCAGCGGCATTGAGTCATTGACTAGATCAATACTGAACCACTCAGTAATCACACATTAATCACATCACGGCCCAGAGTAGAATAGAGGGGAAGGACAAGTGGCTTTAATTAGGATGTTTCATCAGGCAACAGGTTAACAACCAACAAGTCTCTGAACGCAAGCAGCAACACTTGGATCAATGCTAATTTCAGTCCCAAAGTCCCAAATGACACCCTATTCCCTACATAGTACCTATAGACTGGTCACATGTAGTGCACCCTATTCCCTACATAGTACCTATAGACTCTGGTCTAAGGTAGTGCACCCTATTCCCTACATAGTACCTATAGACTCTCGTCTAAGGTAGTGCACCCTATTCCCTACATAGTACCTATAGACTCTGGTCTAAGGTAGTGCACCCTATTCCCTACATAGTACCTATAGACTCTGGCCAAATGTAGTGCACCCTATTCCCTACATAGTACCTATAGACTGGTCACATGTAGTGCACCCTATTCCCTACCATAGTACCTATAGACTCTGGTCACATGTAGTGCACCCTATTCCCTACATAGTACCTATAGACTCTGGTCACATGTAGTGCACCCTATTCCCTACATAGTACCTATAGATTGGTCACATGTAATGCACCCTATTCCCTACATAGTACCTATAGACTGGTCACATGTAGTGCACCCTATTCCCTACATAGTACCTATAGACTCTGGTCACATGTAGTGCACCCTATTCCCTACATAGTACCTATAGACTCTAGCCACATGTAGGGCACCCTATTCCCTACATAGTACCTATAGACTGGTCACATGTAGTGCACCCTATTCCCTTCATAGTACCTATAGACTGGTCACATGTAGTGCACCCTATTCCCTTCATAGTACCTATAGACTGGTCACATCTAGTGCAATATGTCTGCGTTTACACAGGCAGCCCAATTCTGATCTCTCTACTACTAATTGTTCTTTTGACCAATCACATCAGATCTTTTCACATCAGGTCTTTTTTCAGAGCTGATCTGATTGGTCAAAAGAGCCAAGAGCTGATCTGATTGGTCAAAAGACCCAATTTGGTGAGAAAAAAAATATCAGAATTGGTCTGCCTGTTTAAACAGCCTACGACTAGGGTGTCATTTGGAATTCAGACTTAGATCAAATGCAGGTTTCAGTTTTAATGTTGCCAAGATTCCAGTCGCTGTGATGCAGCGTTAAGATCTCCCTTCAGTGGAACTAAGGAGCCTCCTCCACCAAACTTTACAGTTGGCACTATGCATTGGAGCTGATAGAGTTCTCCTCGTATTTGAACCATGAAAAACAGCCCCGGACCATTATTCCTCCTCCACCAAACTTTACAGTTGGCACTATGCATTGGAGCTGGTAGAGTTCTCCTCGTATCTGAACCATGAAAAACAACCCCGGACCATTATTCCTCCTCCACCAAATTACATTCCTCATTGGAGCTGGTAGAGTTCTCCTCAGGTGAAATCACAGGACAGGACAGGAGGCGTTTAGGTGAAATCACAGGACAGGACAGTTACATACAGGAGCCGTATTAATGACATCATCACAAATTGCCTCTAATGTGAAATTATTAATTTTCAAAATGAGCTGGACCCCCAAAAAATGACCGCGGCCGTTGATATGGGTTTGTGTCCGACGTAATTGCAATCTGGTGGCGTCTATATGAAGGTGTATATAAAATGTGTCCCAAATGGATCCCTGTTTCCTATGGGCCTTGGTCAAAAGTAGTGCACTAAATGGGGAATAGGGAGCTATTAAGGACGCACACCAAGGTTATTACAGAGGCAGAAGAGTTGACTGAACCTTTCAACAATCTAATGGGATCCTATTTATTTACTTTATATACTAATGCATGGTCGTGTTAAATACCTAAAGGGTTTTAAATCATCCTAACAGTCTGTCATATCGTTATTAATCGTTAAACGCTAATATTTTGAAAATGGAAAATGTGTGGGGATTTGTTGCGTACTTGTGTGTGTGTGTTTTGCGTATGTGTGTTCGTGTTTTGCGTATTTGTGTGTGTGGCTATTTATTTGTGAATAAATGCCATCGACAATCTGAGGCAAACGTGTCGACTAGAGGGTTAGACTCAAAGTCAAGACGAACAAAACATCACTGACTTCTATGAACAAATTGTACACTCTGCAAAATCTCTTTAAGTTTTAAAAAGTTTTGTAAACAGACATTAATCCTGCCTCTTGCTGAATTCTGAATTAAACTTTGATTTATAATAAGACAAACACTTATAAAACATTTTTTTTAGTTTAGTAAACCTCAGTAAACACGAGTTTGACTTTTCTGTCATTATTAAACTCTTGACTGCAGCACAAACAGGATGAGGGCTTCTAATGGATTAGGTTCAGCAACCCTCTGCAGACAACACACACACACACACACACACACACACACACACACGCACACACACACACACACACACACACACACACACACACACACACACACACACACACACACACACACACACACACACACACACACACACACACACACACACACACACACACCATCACAGAGACCCTGCCAGAGTTACATTAATGCCGATCAGCAACATCCACAACACAACTTCATAATTCAACTGAAGTAGTTCCAGTATTTGGGCTTGAAAAATCCTCTGTCATTTACATTCATTTGATTGGCTGTCCAGTTTGGTATTTTTTGTCACGCCCACGACCTTAGAGAGACGTTTTATTTCTCTATCTGGTGAGGTCACGGTGTGATTTGGGGTGGGCATTCTATGTTGTTTGTTTCTATGTTTTGGTCGGGTATGGTTCTCAATCAGGGACAGCTGTCTATTGTTGTCTCTGATTGGGAATCATACTTAGGCAGCCTTTTTTTTCCTTTTGGTAGATGTGGGTAGTTGTCTTCGTTTGTGCACGTACAGCCTTACGGAGCTGCAAGGTCGTTTCTGTTGTTTATTGTTTTGTTGGCGACATATAAAGAACAATGTACCACGCTGCACCTTGGTCTGTTCCTTACGACGATCGTGACCATTTTGGGGTATTTTGGGGTATTTTATTAGGATCCCCGTTAGCTGTTGCAAAAGCAGCAGCTCCTCTTCCTGGGGGGGAACACAAGACTTGAAACATAATACAGAATGACAGAATACAGAACATCAATAGACAAGAACACAGAATACAGAACACAGAACACAGAACACAGAACATGAACCATAATACAGAATGATAGAATACAGAACATCAATAGACAAGAACACAGAACATGAACCATAATACAGAGTGACAGAATACAGAACACAGAACACAGAACACAGAACACAGAACATGAACCATAATACAGAATGATAGAATACAGAACACAGAACACAGAACACAGAACATGAACCATAATACAGAATGATAGAATACAGAACATAAATAGACAAGAACACAAGAACACAGAACACAGAACATGAACCATAATACAGAATGATAGAATACAGAACATCAATAGACAAGAACACAGAACACAGAACATGAACCATAATACAGAATGACATAATACAGAACATCAATAGACAAGAACACAGAACACAGAACAAGAACACAGAACACAGAACACAGAACACAGAACATGAACCATAATACAGAATGATAGAATAAAGAACATCAATAGACAAGAACACAGAACACAGAACACAGAACATGAACCATAATACAGAATGATAGAATACAGAACATCAATAGACAAGAACAGCTCAAGGACAGAACTATATACATTGTTATATTCAAACTAAGAACTGGTTAATTGATCCAAAATAAGGTTGTGAAACAGAACAACATTTTAAAGGGGAATTTGTACCATTATTTACATGTAAAAAATACAAATAAAATATATATACCATAATAAATAAAATAAATATATATATATACAAGGGAAATGCACTTCTCCATTTAAGTGTATGTGGATGAATGATGAATGAGCTGGCAGAGAAAATGGAAAAGAGAGAGAGAGAGAAAAGAAGCCAAACGTCCTTTTGAAGAGAGACAGAAAACGGCTCATCGAAGCCTGGAATTCAACAGGAAGTTCAAATCCAAGGCCAGGAAGTCTTTTGGTTGAACACACCGATCATGTCTCCATCAGCCTTGCCAGGGAGAGTATACTCTTGAGTATCTACTGCATCTCAAACGACACCCTATTCCCCCTCCCCCTCATGGGACCCTGTGAAAAGTAGTGCACTCCGTAGGGAATAGGGTGGAGTTTGGGACGTTAACAGTCCACTCTAAAAGCGTGTATCAAACGGTCCCCACAATGGTTACCCTGTGAAAAGTAGTGCACTCCGTAGGGAATAGGGTGGAGTTTGGGACGTTAACAGTCCACTCTAAAAGCGTGTATCAAACGGCACCCTATTCCCCCTCCCCACCAATGGTTACCCTGTGAAAAGTAGTGCACTCCGTAGGGAATAGGGTGGAGTTTGGGACGTAACAGTCCACTCTAAAAGCTTGTATCAAAGGGAATGTGTGGAATGATGTGAATGAAAGGTTCTGCATTTCTCTCTCTAGATACGTGTCAGTAGAATGAAAGGTTCTGCATTTCTCTCTCTAGATACGTGTCAGTAGAATGAAAGGTTCTGCATTTCTCTCTCTAGATACGTGTCAGTGAAATGAAAGGTTCTGCATTTCTCTCTCTAGATACGTGTCAGTGAAATGAAAGGTTATTCTCAAAAGGTTTTTCATCAGATTGTCTTAGATAAACCTTAGAAAACACACACACACACACACACTAGAAACAGCATTTGACCTCGTTGGGACCAAAAAAAAAATCACAGTTGGTCGTTTGTTTGATTACTATTCTTAAAAATATTATTAGAATATTAACAAATATCCAGAAAAACACACACACACACACACACACACACACACACACACCCTCTGCCTCTCATCTGACTACGTCTCCTTCCCTCTTAATGTCACTAAAACATCCTTCTCCTTGTATTCACTTCTAATGGTCCAGAGTAGATCAGAGTAGATCAGAGTAGATCAGAGTAGATCAGAGTAGATGGGCTGCTCCTAATACGCCTGGATGGAAGTCTGCACCATGGAACCCTATTCCCTATATAGTGCACTACTTTAGACCAGAGCCCTATAGAACCCTATTCCCTATATAGTGCACTACATTAGACCAGAGCCCTATAGAACCCTATTCCCTATATATAGTGCACTACTTTAGAACAGGGCCCTATAGAACCCTATTCCCTATATAGTCCACTACTTTAGACCAGAGCCCTATAGAACCCTATTCCCTATATAGTGCACTACTTTAGACCAGAGCCCTATAGAACCCTATTCCCTATGTAGTGCACTACTTTAGACCAGAGCCCTATAGAACCCTATTCCCTATATAGTGCACTACTTTAGACCAGGGCCCTATAGAACCCTATTCCCTATATAGTGCACTACTTTAGACCAGGGCCCTATAGAACCCTATTCCCTATATAGTGCACTACATTAGACCAGAGCCCTATAGAACCCTATTCCCTATATAGTGCACTACTTTAGACCAGGGCCCTATAGAACCCTATTCCCTATATAGTGCACTACTTTAGACCAGAGCCCTATAGAACCCTATTCCCTATATAGTGCACTACTTTAGACCAGGGCCCTATAGAACCCTATTCCCTATATATAGTGCACTACTTTAGACCAGAACCCTATAGAACCCTATTCCCTATATACAGTGCACTACTTTAGACCAGGGCCCTAAAGAACCCTATTCCCTATATATAGTGTACTACTTTAGACCAGAGCCCTATAGAACCCTATTCCCTATATAGTGCACTACTTTAGACCAGGGCCCTATAGAACCCTATTCCCTATATAGTGCACTACTTTAGACCAGAGCCCTATAGAACCCTATTCCCTATATAGTGCACTACTTTAGACCAGGGCCCTATAGAACCCTATTCCCTATATAGTGCACTACTTTAGACCAGAGCCCTATAGAACCCTATTCCCTATATAGTGCACTACTTTAGACCAGAGCCCTATAGAACCCTATTCCCTATATAGTGCACTACTTTAGACCAGGGCCCTATAGAACCCTATTCCCTATATAGTGCACTACTTTAGACCAGAGCCCTATAGAACCCTATTCCCTATGTATAGTGCACTACTTTAGACCAGGGCCCTATAGAACCCTATTCCCTATATATAGTGCACTACTTTAGACCAGAGCACTATAGAACCCTATTCCCTATATAGTGCACTACTTTAGACCAGGGCCCTATAGAACCCTATTCCCTATATAGTGCACTACTTTAGACCAGAGCCCTATAGAACCCTATTCCCTATATAGTGCACTACTTTAGACCAGAGCCCTATAGAACCCTATTCCCTATATAGTGCACTACTTTAGACCAGAGCCCTATAGAACCCTATTCCCTATATAGTGCACTACTTTAGACCAGAGCCCTATAGAACCCTATTCCCTATATAGTGCACTACTTTAGACCAGAGCCCTATAGAACCCTATTACCTATTATAGTGCACTACTTTAGACCAGGGCCCTATAGAACCCTATTCCCTATATAGTGCACTACCTGATGTACAGCATGATTGTAACATGTGTTAGTTCTATTAGCTATGGCGACTTGGTGTTAGCTAATATGGTGACAACTATGTGTGTAGCGGTTATGATATGAAGGTTTGGCATGAAAACGGTTTTTGACGCCTGGCCACAGACAGCTGATGTGTTGTGCACTGAAGTCCACAAGCAAAGGGAAAAGGTAGAGAGAAGGAGAGCGTGTAGATGCGAGAAGGAATTATCCAACGATCAAAGTGATCATGCTGTTTGTATGTGGCTGCTATGAAGGTGATCTGTGTTTGCGTGTGATCAGATGTATATTTATTCGATTCTGTTGACAAACTTTTCTTAAAAGCAAAAGCAATACAGTTACATTGAACTGTGTGACAGTCATTCAATATGCTGTAATAAAAATAAGGCATAAAATTATATTTTTGTCGTCCCACAGAGAGAGAGAGAGAAACTTGCATATTTATTGTATATTACTCATAGCTAAAATAACTGTGGTTTATTATTCTTCCAAGAATAGAAGCCGTCCAATCACACGCAGATGCCAGTTATGAGGCTGGAATAAGACATCCAGGAAACAGGAAGATCAGGGTGAAAGTACAGAAGACCAGAAAACCTGTGTACAACACTACACCCCTTTTAGTCAGACACAAAAGCACAACATGACACTATTTTTCTTTAAATAAAACAACAAACGATATCAAAAACCACAGGAGACGAAAGCGGAGAGAAATATTATTAAAGCTGTTCACTTTTTATAGTTCTTCTTTCTCTTACAGATGGTGATTAATATTTTGTTGTTATTCTTGTCAGGCGATGAGTAAAGAGAGAGAGAGAGAGTGAGAGACAGAGAGAGTCGTAGAGCAAGAGAGGGAGAGTCGTAGAGCGAGAGAGAGAGAGAGAGAGAGTCGTAGAGCAAGAGAGAGAGAGTCGTAGAGCAAGAGAGAGAGAGTCGTAGAGCGAGAGAGAGAGAGAGGGGGAGAGAGAGAGAGATTCGTAGAGCGAGAGAGAGAGAGAGGGGGAGAGAGAGAGAGATTCGTAGAGCGAGAGAGAGAGAGAGAGAGCGAGAGAGAGAGAGAGAGAGAGAGAGAGAGAGAGAGAGAGAGAGAGAGAGAGAGAGAGAGAGAGCGTGAGAGGGAGAGAGAGAGAGATAGAGAGTGAGAGACAGAGAGAGTCGTAGAGCAAGAGAGAGAGAGAGAGAGTCGTAGAGCAAGAGAGAGAGAGTCGTAGAGCAAGAGAGAGAGAGAGGGGGAGAGAGAGAGAGAGAGAGAGAGAGAGAGAGAGAGAGAGAGAGAGAGAGAGAGAGAGAGAGAGAGAGAGAGAGAGAGAGAGAGAGAGAGAGAGAGAGAGAGAGAGTGAGAGACAGAGAGAGTCGTAGAGCAAGAGAGAGAGAGAGAGAGAGTCGTAGAGCAAGCGAGAGAGAGAGAGAGAGAGAGAGAGAGCGTGAGAGAGAGGCCATCATCAACATTACGTTACACTGCAAGCAGAATTAAGTCTCCCTGGCATTGGACTGCCTCAGAAAAGAACATGTGTTCAATTAATTATTGGAAAAATAACTCAACCCCTTTGTGTATTTAGTGCACAACTTTTGACCAGTCCTTGTTAAAAGTAGAGCACTTAATAGGGAATAGGGTGCCAAAGCCCTATAAGTCCTGGTCAAAAATAGTGCACTTAATAGGGAATAGTGTGTCCTTAGGGATGCAAACACACCACTTTCCCCCAGCCTACTTCTCTAAAGTATGAGACTTGTATTGTATTATTCTGTCATTCTGTCACTTTTTATATATTTTTTTATTTATTATTTATTTATTTATTCATTCTATTCCTTTTTTATTTTATTTTTTCATGTCGTTGTGTTTTTTGTATTGAGGGGGGAGGGGTGGCGGTATATTTAACAGCCTGGTGTTCTATTGAGGGGGAGGGGTGGTGGTATATTTAACAGCCTGTTGTTCTATTGAGGGGAGGGTGGTGGTATATTTAACAGCCTGTTGTTCTATTGAGGGGAGGGGTGGTGGTATATTTAACAGCCTGTTGTTCTATTGAGGGGGAGGGGTGGTGGTATATTTAACAGACTGTTGTTCTATTGAGGGGAGGGGTGGTGGTATATTTAACAGCCTGTTGTTCTATTGAGGGGGAGGGGTGGTGGTATATTTAACAGCCTGTTGTTCTATTGAGCCTGTTGGAGGGGGGGTGGTGGTATATTTAACAGCCTGTTGTTCTATTGAGGGGGAGGGGTGGTGGTATATTTAACAGCCTGTTGTTCTATTGAGGGGGAGGGGTGGTGGGATATTTAACAGCCTGTTGTTCTATTGACAGGGGGGGGTGGTGGTATATTTAACAGCCTGTTGTTCTATTGAGGGGGAGGGGTGGTGGTATATTTAACAGCCTGTTGTTCTATTGAGGGGAGGGGGGGGTGGTGGTATATTTAACAGCCTGTTGTTCTATTGAGGGGGAGGGGTGGTGGTATATTTAACAGCATGTTGTTCTATTGAGGGGAGGGGTGGTGGTATATTTAACAGCCTGTTGTTCTATTGAGGGGGAGGGGTGGTGGTATATTTAACAGCCTGTTGTTCTATTGAGGGGGAGGGGTGGTGGTATATTTAACAGCCTGTTGTTCTATTGAGGGGAGGGGTGGTGGTATATTTAACAGCCTGTTGTTCTATTGAGGGGAGGGGTGGTGGTATATTTAACAGCCTGTTGTTCTATTGAGGGGAGAGGGTGGTGGGATATTTAACAGCCTGTTGTTCTATTGAGGGGAGGGGGTGGTGGTATATTTAACAGCCTGTTGTTCTATTGAGGGGGAGGGGTGGTGGTATATTTAACAGCCTGTTGTTCTATTGAGCCTGTTGGGGAGGGGTGGTGGTATATTTAACAGCCTGTTGTTCTATTGAGGGGGGGGGTGGTGGTATATTTAACAGCCTGTTGTTCTATTGAGGGGGGAGGGGTGGTGGTATATTTAACAGCCTGTTGTTCTATTGAGGGGAGGGGTGGTGGTATATTTAACAGCCTGTTGTTCTATTGAGGGGAGGGTGGTGGTATATTTAACAGCCTGTTGTTCTATTGAGGGGGAGGGGTGGTGGTATATTTAACAGCCTGTTGTTCTATTGAGGGGAGGGGTGGTGGTATATTTAACAGCCTGTTGTTCTATTGAGGGGGGAGGGGTGGTGGTATATTTAACAGCCTGTTGTTCTATTGAGGGGGGAGGGGTGGCGGTATATTTAACAGCCTTTTCTTTTTCTTTTTCCCAGAGCTTAATTATTGAAATGTTCAGGGACTTTATTGTGATGTTTCAAGTCTTTGTTTTCCACTTTGTTTAACAGCAGACAGACCTGTTTTTTTTGTGTGTTTTGTTAAAACAGTGATGCCACAGATGAACCAGCTGGTCAAGTGAAAACTAAACAAAATGCTTTTTTTCCCCACAGACAGGATGTACCTTCAGTTAGAATAGATTTCATTAACTCGGAGTTGGATGTGTCGTGAGAGTTGTTTATTTTTGGCCGGAGCGTTTACACAATTTAAAAGAAACAAAAACAGAGTGCTTTTAAGTTGTTTTAGCTCGTTAGCTTACAACATATTTTATATCATTTAAAAAATAAATAAAAACATTTAACCAGGTAGGCCAGTTGAGAAAAAATTCTCATTTACAACTGCCACCTGGCCAAGATAAAGCAGTGAGAAACAAACAACAACACACAGTTATACATGGAATAAACAAACGTTCAGTCAATAATACAGTAGAAAGAAGAAAAAAAGTCTATATACAGCGTGAGGAGGTGAAAGGCAATAAATACGCCAAAGTAGCGAAGTCATTTCAATTTATCAGATTAACACTGGAGTGATAGATGAGCAGATGATGATGTGTAAGTAGAGATACTGGTGTAGAGTAGAGATACTGGTGTAGAGTAGAGATACTGGTGTAGAGTAGAGATACTGGTGTAGAGTAGAGAAGTAGAGTAGAGTAGAGATACTGGTGTAGAGTAGATACTGGTGTAGAGTAGATACTGGTGTAGAGTAGAGATACTGGTGTAGAGTAGATACTGGTGTAGAGTAGAGATACTGGTGTAGAGGAGAGATACTGGTGTAGAGTAGAGATACTGGTGTAGAGTAGATACTGGTGTAGAGTAGAGATACTGGTGTAGAGTAGATACTGGTGTAGAGTAGAGATACTGGTGTAGAGGAGAGATACTGGTGTAGAGTAGAGATACTGGTGTAGAGTAGAGATACTGGTGTAGAGTAGAGAAGTAGAGTAGAGTAGAGATACTGGTGTAGAGTAGAGAAGTAGAGTAGAGTAGAGATACTGGTGTAGAGTAGATACTGGTGTAGAGTAGAGATACTGGTGTAGAGGAGAGATACTGGTGTAGAGTAGAGATACTGGTGTAGAGTAGAGAAGTAGAGTAGAGTAGAGATACTGGTGTAGAGTAGATACTGGTGTAGAGTAGAGATACTGGTGTAGAGTAGAGATACTGGTGTAGAGTAGAGATACTGGTGTAGAGTAGAGAAGTAGAGTAGAGTAGAGATATTGGTGTAGAGTAGAGATACTGGTGTAGAGTAGAGATACTGGTGTAGAGTAGAGATACTGGTGTAGAGTAGAGATACTGGTGTAGAGTAGAGAAGTAGAGTAGAGTAGAGATACTGGTGTAGAGTAGAGATAATGGTGTAGAGTAGAGATACTGGTGTAGAGTAGAGAAGTAGAGTAGAGTAGAGATACTGGTGTAGAGTAGAGATACTGGTGTAGAGTAGAGATACTGGTGTAGACTAGAGAAGTAGAGTAGAGTAGAGATACTGGTGTAGAGTAGAGATACTGGTGTAGGGTAGAGATTTTATTTTATTTTTTAGAGTTTTAATATTTTATTAAAACACAATCATTTCAAACCTTGATTACATTTGTACATGACATATCTCTCTATTATGCTTGGGAATACTTTGGAACCGAAAATTAAAATCTCTTGGAGCTGATTTACTGGTATTTTACAAACTTTTTTGTACACCAATTAAAAAGAAATATGTGGTATTTATTTGGCTCAGAAAACTACAGGGTTCCAAGTAAACGGTGAGCCAGTTGGAGATCACAGCAGTACAGTGTACAGTCAGCAAGCAGTTTTACACACCGACAGGCCCCGGGATCACTGCAGTACAGTGTACAGTCAGCAAGCAGTTTAACACCGACAGGCCCCGGGATCACTGCAGTACAGTCAGCAAGCAGTTTAGCACCGACAGGCCCTGGGATCACTGCAGTACAGTCAGCAAGCAGTTTAGCACCGACAGGCCCCGGGATCACTGCAGTACAGTGTACAGTCAGCAAGCAGTTTAACACCAACAGGCCCTGGGATCACTGCAGTACAGTGTACAGTCAGCAAGCAGTTTAACACCGACAGGCCCCGGGATCACTGCAGTACAGTCAGCAAGCAGTTTAGCACCGACAGGCCCCGGGATCACTGTAGTACAGTGTACAGTCAGCAAGCAGTTTAACACCAACAGGCCCCGGGATCACTGCAGTACAGTGTACAGTCAGCAAGCAGTTTAACACCTACAGGCCCCGGGATCACTGCAGTACAGTGTACAGTCAGCATGCAGTTTAACACCGACAGGCCCCGGGATCACTGCAGTACAGTCAGCAAGCAGTTTAACACTGACCGGCCCCGGGATCACTGCAGTACAGTGTACAGTCAGCAAGCAGTTTAACACAGACAGGCCCCGGGATCACTGCAGTACAAACAGCAAGCAGTTTAACACCGACAGGCCCCGGGTCACTGCAGTACAGTGTACAGTCAGCAAGCAGTTTAGCACCGACAGGCCCCGGGATCACTGCAGTACAGTGTACAGTCAGCAAGCAGTTTAACACCGACAGGCCCCGGGTCACTGCAGTACAGTGTACAGTCAGCAAGCAGTTTAACACCGACAGGCCCCGGGATCACTGCAGTACAGTCAGCAAGCAGTTTAACACCGACAGGCCCCAGGATCACTGCAGTACAGTGTACAGTCAGCAAGCAGTTTAACACCGACAGGCCCCGGGATCACTGCAGTATAGTCAGCAAGCAGTTTAGCACCGACAGGCCCCGGGATCACTGTAGTACAGTGTACAGTCAGCAAGCAGTTTAACACCGACAGGCCCCGGCATCACTGCAGTATAGTCAGCAAGCAGTTTAGCACCGACAGGCCCCGGGATCACTGTAGTACAGTGTACAGTCAGCAAGCAGTTTAACACCGACAGGCCCCGGCATCACTGCAGTACAGTCAGCAAGCAGTTTAACACCAACAGGCCCTGGGATCACTGCAGTACAGTGTACAGTCAGCAAGCAGTTTAACACCGACAGGCCCCGGGATCACTGCAGTACAGTCAGCAAGCAGTTTAGCACCGACAGGCCCCGGGATCACTGTAGTACAGTGTACAGTCAGCAAGCAGTTTAACACCAACAGGCCACGGGATCACTGCAGTACAGTGTACAGTCAGCAAGCAGTTTAACACCTACAGGCCCCGGGATCACTGCAGTACAGTGTACAGTCAGCATGCAGTTTAACACCGACAGGCCCCGGGATCACTGCAGTACAGTCAGCAAGCAGTTTAACACTGACCGGCCCCGGGATCACTGCAGTACAGTGTACAGTCAGCAAGCAGTTTAACACAGACAGGCCCCGGGATCACTGCAGTACAAACAGCAAGCAGTTTAACACCGACAGGCCCCGGGTCACTGCAGTACAGTGTACAGTCAGCAAGCAGTTTAGCACCGACAGGCCCCGGGATCACTGCAGTACAGTGTACAGTCAGCAAGCAGTTTAACACCGACAGGCCCCGGGTCACTGCAGTACAGTGTACAGTCAGCAAGCAGTTTAACACGGACAGGCCCCGGGATCACTGCAGTACAGTCAGCAAGCAGTTTAACACCGACAGGCCCCAGGATCACTGCAGTACAGTGTACAGTCAGCAAGCAGTTTAACACCGACAGGCCCCGGGATCACTGCAGTATAGTCAGCAAGCAGTTTAGCACCGACAGGCCCCGGGATCACTGTAGTACAGTGTACAGTCAGCAAGCAGTTTAACACCGACAGGCCCCGGCATCACTGCAGTATAGTCAGCAAGCAGTTTAGCACCGACAGGCCCCAGGATCACTGCAGTACAGTGTACAGTCAGCAAGCAGTTTAACACCTACAGGCCCCGGAGATGTATTAAACCAAAAAGCTTGACTTGGAAGAGTTCCAGTGTTGGGTTACCATAGTCAGCTAGCTAACACAGCATCCCTCCCTGTTTGAGCCTGGTGTTGGAGTAGGCTAAACTAGCTAGCTGCATTCACAAGCTAAGTGAGTGAAAGTGAAACGATGGGAAATATAGATAGCTCTCTCTCTCTCTCTTTCAGGACTTTCTGCTACATTTCTCCTCTCTATAGCAGCTTATGGAGAAGTCACCAGGTTAGCCTTTTTTATGCTGCAGTGACTCAAAAACTGAAAGGTAGAGCTTACCTGTGAGCCCAGGGTCTGGGGGTGGTGAGCATCGATCGGAGGTGTATCGAGGAGGGCAACTGTCTCTTTTGACCCTTAACTCTTGACCCCTGAGTGCCAGTGACACTATCACAACCCCCTGCTGCTTCTATGCTGCTCTGACCCAGTGCTATCTTTATACACCAGCTGTCTCTACCCTGTGTGTGTGTGTATGTGTGTGTGTGTGTGTGTGTGTGTGTGTGTGTGTGTGTGTGTGTGTGTGTGTGTGTGTGTGTGTGTGTGTGTGTGTGTGTGTGTGTGTGTGTGTGTGTGCGTGTGCGTGTGCGTGTGTGTGTGTGTGTGTGTGTTGCCCCTCATGTCCTCATTTCTCTCTCTACCATCAGCAGGACTATTGCAGTCTAAACCTGAAACCCCATTCAGGACAAATAGATGGTCTACTTCCCCAATGGCACCCTATTCCCTCTGTAGTGCACTACTTTAGACCAGAGCCCTATAGAACCCTATTCCCTATATAGTGCACTACTTTAGACCAGAGCCCTATAGAACCCTATTCCCTCTGTAGTGCACTACTTTAGACCAGAGCCCTATAGAACCCTATTCCCTATATAGTGCACTACTTTAGACCAGAGCCCTATAGAACCCTATTCCCTATATAGTGCACTACTTTAGACCAGAGCCCTATAGAACCCTATTCCCTATATAGTGCACTACTTTAGACCAGAGCCCTATAGAACCCTATTCCCTATATAGTGCACTACTTTAGACCAGAGCCCTATAGAACCCTATTCCCTATATAGTGCACTACTTTAGACCAGAGCCCTATAGAACCCTATTCCCTATATAGTGCACTACTTTAGATCAGAGCCCTATAGAACCCTTTTCCCTATATAGTGCACTACTTTAGACCAAGGCCCTTTAGAACCCTTTTCCCTATATAGTGCACTACTTTAGACCAGAGGCCCTGAGAGAGAAACACAGTGCAGAAGCACCTTTGACAGAGATTACAGCTGTGAGGCTTTCTGGGTAAATCAGTGCTTTCCACACCTGGATTGTGGAACATTTGCCCATTATTCTTTTCATAATTCTTCAGGCTCTGTCAAATTGGTTGTTGATCATTGCTAGAAAAACATTTTCAAGTCTTGCCATATACTTGCAAGGAGATTTAAATTGAAGCTGTAACTCGACAACTCAGGAACATCCACTGTCTTCTTGGTAAGCAACTCCAGTGTAGATTTGGCCTTGTGTTTTAGGTTTTGTTGTCCTGCCGAAATGTATGAATTAATCTCCCCGTGTCTGGTGGAAAGCAGAATGAACCAGGTTTTCCTCGAGAATTTTGCCTGTGCTTAGCTACATTCAGTTCATGGATTTATCCAGAAAAACTCACCAGCCCTTAATGATGACAAGCATACCCATAACATGACTCAGCCACCACTATGCTTTAAATAGTGGAGAGTGATACTCGGTAATGTGTTGTATTGGATTTGCACCAGACATAACACTTTAGACCTGTAGAGATATCAACCCAGACAGGTATTTACTAAACTATTTAGACCTGTAGAGATATCAACCCAGACAGGTATTTACTAAACTATTTAGACCTGTAGAGATATCAACCCAGACAGGTATTTACTAAACCCTTTAGACCTGTAGAGATATCATCCCAGACAGGTATTTACTAAACCATTTAGACCTGTAGAGATATCAACCCAGACAGGTATTTACTAAACCATTTAGACCTGTAGAGATATCAACCCAGACAGGTATTTACTAAACCATTTAGACCTGTAGAGATATCAACCCAGACAGGTATTTACTAAACCATTTAGACCTGTAGAGATATCAACCCAGACAGGTATTTACTAAACCATTTAGACCTGTAGAGATATCAACCCAGACAGGTATTTACTAAACCCTTTCATTAAATGAGCATATTCATGTATGTTAATGGTCATTACTAGCTAGGCTACGTCCTAAACTACCTCTTTCCCTCAGAGGTGAACTACTACTACTACGACGACTACGAATGCTAACCCTACTGCTAACCTTAACCCTGATCACAAATAGCACGTGATATACAGTAGGGGATGGGGTGTCATTTGGCATACATCCATTGTGTGTAAGGGGCAGTGTTGTAGTACTCGAGACGACATATTGAGTGTCTAGGTTAGTTGGGATACATCCATTGTGTGTAAGGGGCAGTGTTGTGGTACTCGAGACCACATATTGAGTGTCTAGGTTAGTTGCGATGTTAGAATGTAAATATTGGTGGGTAAAAATCCCCCCCCAAAATGGAGATGCATGCCAGCAAATCCACTACACAACACTAAACAATATATTAATTGCACTATAACGGTGACAAACGATGCCCACAAACCTACATAAAGCTGCCCCAACAGCAGTCCCAACACCTTACCACTGCTACACCTGGCTATCAGTGGAGCCTTGTCTGGCAGCGAAACGGTTCATTCAGCCTCATTTACTGCCTTTAAAAAAAACATAGCTGACATGGCTGACTTGCTTTAACAAATGTATTTTCTACTGACAATTGAGATGTACAAACTATGGCATAATGGGACGACAAGCGGATAACAGGTAATTTCGATTAAGACATTAATGAGCGAGCTAGGACGGACGTAATCAATATAACTATTTGTTCAGCACTTTTGAAATGTACGGCGACAGAATTCAGAACATGGGTATTCTCCCTGTACGCTTAGTCAGAAGTGTAGGATAAATAAAGGGGGCATATAAGCAGAGAGAGAAAGCTCTTGCAATATTCGATGATGACATTTCTCTAATGCAGGCTACAGACTACATGTGCACCACCAAGTCAGAACAGTAGGTAAAATTAAGAGGGGGAAAGTGACCAAATTATTAGGGTGAGGCACATGCGCTACTAACAGCTTACTACACAACATACACTTAGTATTACTTTCTTAGATACAGTACATATCTCACTGGCGGATTATATCATTTATAGAGCAGCATAAAATACATTTTTTAACTGACCTTGTTGTTTTCAGTTGAACAGGAAGCTGGCGCGAGGGTCCTTCCTGTGGGGGAATTTGTCATAAACCTTTGTCATCAAAGTCGGGCGTTCTCTGTTAATTATGTTGCCTCTTTTTTGACTCATCTTTTTGTGCTGTGCTCACTTGAACAGGAAGGTGGCGCGACAGTCCTTTTCTGGGAAAATGTTGTCATCAAGTTTTGTCATCAAAGTCTGGTCTTCTCTGGATGTAAGGTGCTTTCAAAGGCAACTGTAGACTCTGAAATCCCGACTTTTGAATTACCATTCAACATGTATTTTCCCAGTCAGAGAATGTTTTTTCCCAGAGTTCCCAGCTGTCTCGAACTCACTTAAGTCTGAGATTTACCAGTTCCGAGTTTTCAGTTGTTTTAAACGTGGCATAAATCATGCTGGGATTGACAGCATAGCTAACGTTTAATGTTTATCCTTTTAAGCTTGGAAAGGAGACCCTTAAACCCAGACTTGGACCACACACCCACTCCACTGAATAGCATGCTAGTGATTAGCTTTGCAATGCTTGCAGTTAGCCATTGATTCCTTCCAAAACAATTATTGTTGAATTTGCGATTTCCAACTTGTTGTGAAATGTTTATGTCTATTGGCCAATGACCATCGATACTTTTTATCTATAATTTCTTTTCAGAACATCTCTTCATATGACAAGGATTAAAAAAAGGATTTTCCAGTAGATCATAAACTTGATTTATGATGATGACTGCTACCTAAAAAAAAAAAAGTTTGACCTTGACATGATCAGTCCAATCAAATCTGATTTGAGCCTTCTTGGAAGGCCAATGACTTTGAGCCTTCTTGGAAGGCCAGTGACTTTGATCCTTCTTGGAAGGCCAGTGACTTTGAGCCTTCTTGGATGGCCAGTGACTTTGAGCCTTCTTGGAAGGCCAGTGACTTTGAGCCTTCTTGGATGGCCAATGACTTTGAGCTTTCTTGGAAGGCCAGTGACTTTGAGCCTTCTTGGATGGCCAGTGACTTTGAGCCTTCTTGGAAGGCCAGTGACTTTGAGCCTTCTTGGATGGCCAATGACTTTGAGCCTTCTTGGAAGGCCAGTGACTTTGAGCCTTCTTGGATGGCCAGTGACTTTGAGCCTTCTTGGATGGCCAATGACTTTGAGCCTTCTTGGAAGGCCAGTGACTTTGAGCCTTCTTGGAAGGCCAGTGACTTTGAGCCTTCTTGGAAGGCCAGTGACTTTGAGCCTTCTTGGATGGCCAATGACTTTGAGCCTTCTTGGAAGGCCAGTGACTTTGAGCCTTCTTGGATGGCCAGTGACTTTGAGCCTTCTTGGAAGGCCAGTGACTTTGAGCCTTCTTGGATGGCCAATGACTTTGAGCCTTCTTGGAAGGCCAGTGACTTTGAGCTTTCTTGGATGGCCAATGACTTTGAGCCTTCTTGGAAGGCCAGTGACTTTGAGCCTTCTTGGATGGCCAATGACTTTGAGCCTTCTTGGATGGCTAATGACTTTGAGCCTTCTTGGAAGGCCAATGACTTTGAGCCTTCTTGGAAGGCCAATGACTTTGAGCCTTCTTGGATGGCCAATGACTTTGAGCCTTCTTGGATGGCCAATGACTTTGAGCCTTCTTGGAAGGCCAATGACTTTGAGCCTTCTTGGATGGCCAATGACTTTGAGCCTTCTTGGAAGGCCAATGACTTTGAGCCTTCTTGGATGGCCAATGACTTTGAGCCTTCTTGGATGGCCAATGACTTTGAGCCTTCTTGGATGACCAATGACTGAGCCTTCTTGGATGACCAATGACTTTGAGCCTTCTTGGATGACCAATGACTTTGAGCCTTCTTGGATGACCAATGACTGAGCCTTCTTGGATGACCAATGACTTTGAGCCTTCTTGGATGACCAATGACTGAGCCTTCTTGGATGACCAATGACTTTGAGCCTTCTTGGATGACCAATGACTTTGAGCCTTCTTGGATGACCAATGACTGAGCCTTCTTGGATGGCCAATGACTTTGAGCCTTCTTGGATGGGCACTTCTAATGTCACTCTACGGCAGCACCGAAGGGGCTTGAATTTTGGAGGTCTACCCTTAGACTTGGCGGTAACGTCGTGTCCACATGAGTGACAGAACACTGAGCCAATCACGGTGCAAGTAGACAACATCACCAACCCCTACGCTCCGTATTTTCTGCTGTCTGCCTCTGAGCTGGGCTGAAACACCTGGATTTTGGAGCTGCTCAAGAAAACAAGAAAGATACCATGTTTGAATGTGGCTTTAATTTATATCAATTATATTTCACATTTTGTAACTAAATAGGTGGGGCTCTGCCCTGCATGATGGGTCACCACTGGGCACAGTCTTGTCTTGGTGTCAGATACATTTGTACTCAGTCTTTACTCGGTCTGGATAGTGAAGACTCAGTAAGACCTGCATGATGGGTCACCACTGGGCACAGTCTTGTCTTGGTGTCAGATACATTTGTACTCAGTCTTTACGCGGTCTGGACAGTGAAGACTCAGTAAGACCTGCATGATGGGTCACCACTGGGCACAGTCTTGTCTTGGTGTCAGATACATTTGTACTCAGTCTTTACGCGGTCTGGACAGTGAAGACTCAGTAAGACCTGCATGATGGGTCACCACTGGGCACAGTCTTGTCTTGGTGTCAGATACATTTGTACTCAGTCTTTACGCGGTCTGGACACTGAAGACTCAGTAAGACCTGCATGATGGGTCACCACTGGGCACAGTCTTGTCTTGGTGTCAGATACATTTGTACTCAGTCTTTACTCGGTCTGGACAGTGAAGACTCAGTAAGACCTGCATGATGGGTCACCACTGGGCACAGTCTTGTCTTGGTGTCAGATACATTTGTACTCAGTCTTTACTCGGTCTGGACAGTGAAGACTCAGTAAGACCTGCATGATGGGTCCCCACTGGGCTCAGTCTTTACTCGGTCTGGACAGTGAAGACTCAGTAAGACTAGTAATTTCTTCCCGAGACCAGCGGAGTAATAATCTCATAATTATCAGCTTCTATTCAGTCAAAGCAAAAAAGCACTTCACCAGGCCACATACTGCATATACACTTCTTTCCCTAAACATGAATATCTTAACAGCGTTTTACATCTAATCTCTACTGATGCGTATCAAAGTAGTGTCGTGGAGGTGTATACTGTACGACCTATCAATTATGTAGTACCACAGAGAAATCATGCACAAAGTAGCTGTCACAATCACAAAGCACGAGAAACATAGTAAACACGTATACTCCCTCTCCAGCGATCGAGGTCGCCAGTCTGTTGATTATTATTACGCACACCTGTCACGATCGTTACGCGCACCAGCCTCCCCTGGGCTCCATCACCTTCCTGATTACCTTCCATACACAGTGGGAAGAATATATAAATACAGTACATACAGACAGAAATCTTACTGGTTAGTAGGTGATCAAATACTTATGTCATGCAATAAAATGCATATGCATTACTTAAAAATCATACAATGTGATTTTCTGGGTTTTTGTTTAAGATTCCGTCTCTCACAGTTGAAGTGTACCTAAGATTAAAAAAAAAATTGAGATCTCTACATGTTTTGTAGGTAGGAAAACCTGCAAAATTGGCAGTGTATCAAATACTTATTCTCCCCACTGTATGTGTCTCTTCTTTTCCTTAGGCGTTATTGACTCTGTTTCGTGTTTCATGTCTGCTTCTCGTGTTTCATGTTTTCTGTGCTGTTTTATGTATCATTCAATCTGCACTCCCTGTACTTCCCGACTCCCAGCGTACACGTTACAACATAGTCTAGTTTCAGTGGAATATCATCTGCAGGCAGCAAGAGCGTGCAGCTAACTAAGGCAACAATGGGTATGCCAAGCAGGTGTTGAAACATTTTAGTCCGAAGTGTTGGTTCGGTGGCTATTTGTGATGCGCAATTGTCATCATGTGCTTTTGCATCAGGGGCATAGACATGGATGGACACAGTCCCACCCGCTGGGGAGCCAAGCCCTGACAGGCCCACCCACTAGGATGCCAGGCCCTGACAGGCCCACCCACTGGGGAGCCAAGCCCTGACAGGCCCACCCACTAGGATGCCAGGCCCTGACAGGCCCACCCACTAGAGATACCAGGCTGAGCCTGACAGGCCCACCCATTAGGATGCCAGGCCCTGACAGGCCCGCCCACTGGGGAGCCAAGCCCTGACAGGCCCACCCACTGGGGAGCCAAGCCCTGACAGGCCCACCCACTGGGATGCCAAGCCCTGACAGTCCCACCCGCTAGGGATACCAGGCCCTGACAGGCCCACCCACTAGGATGCCAGGCCCTGACAGGCTCACCCACTGGGGAGCCAAGCCCTGACAGGCCCACCTACTGGGATGCCAAGCCCTGACAGTCCCACCCGCTACGGATACCAGGCCCTGACAGGCCGACCCACTAGGATGCCAGGCCCTGACAGGCTCACCCACTGGGGAGCCAAGCCCTGACAGGCCCACCCACTGGGGAGCCAAGACCTGACAGGCCCACCCACTGGGATGCCAAGCCCTGACAGGCCCACCCACTAGGATGCCAGGCCCTGACAGTCCCACCCGCTAGGGATACCAGGCCCTGACAGGCCCACCCACTAGGATGCCAGGCCCTGACAGGCTCACCCACTGGGGAGCCAAGCCCTGACAGGCCCACCCTGTCACCCATGTGGTTTAAGCATTGTTGTGGACTTAGACCATCAATTATTTTTTTGTTTTTCTATTAATTAAAGGTCTTACTCATGTCGGCTAAGGAGAGAGTGACCTCACAGTCACCCGGAATAGCTGATGCTCTCGCGCATGACTCAGTGTTGCTTACCTCGAAGTGAGCGTATAAATGATTTATCTCGACATGGAAGGCTTGTGTTCTGGAAGGCTTGTGTTCTGGTAGGCTTGTGTTCTGGAAGGCTTGTGTTCTGGAAGGCTTGTGTTCTGGTAGGCTTGTGTTCTGGAAGGCTTGTGTTCTAGAAGGCTTGTGTTCTGGTAGGCTTGTGTTCCAGGTGGTCTGGAACACAACTCACACTATGTCCTATGTTAATAGTTAAGTACATTTCTCCTCTGCTAAACTGTGTTTGATCATGCCAGCAAAACAAACAGTGTGATGGTGAAAATCCTTCTGGAGCTGAACAGCAAACAGGCTGACTGATCAATAAGCCCCCATTGTCATGTTTTGTCTTATATCATCTTGTCATTTTGCTTTTCCTTCTGTTCGTTTCCCCCTGCTGGTCTTATTAGGTTCGTTCCCTTTTTCTATCCCTCTCTCTCCCCCTCCCTCTCTCTCCTCTCTCTATCGTTCCGTTCCTGCTCCCAGCTGTTCCTATTCCCCTAATCATCATTTAGTCTTCCCACACCTGTTCCCGATCCTTTCCCCTGATTAGAGTCCCTATTTATTCCTTTGTGATCCGTTCCTGTCCCGTCGGTTCCTTGTTTTGTATTCACCATGCTGTGATTGTGTTTCGCCCTGTCCTGTCGTGTTTTTTGCCTTCATCAGATGCTGCGTGTGAGCAGGTGTCTCTGTCTACTACGGCCTGCGCCTACCCGAAGCGACCTGCAGTCTGTGGCCGCTTCTCTTGTTATTCCCCTCTACAGACTAGAGGATTTCTGTTACTCCCTGTTTGGATTTGAATAAACTCTGTTTCTGTTAAGTCGCTTTTGGGTCCTCTATCACCTGCATGACAGAAGGAACCGACCAAGGAATGGACCCAGCGACTTCAGACGCTCGTTACACTGCCGTCGAGATCCAAGGAGCCATGCTCGGCAGACACGAGCAGGAATTGTCTGCTGCTCGCCATGCCGTGGAGAACCTGGCCGCTCAGGTTTCCGACCTCTCTGGACAGTTCCAGAGTCTACGTCTCGTGCCACCTGTTACTTCCTGGCCTGCCGAGCCTCCAGAACCTAGGGTTAATAACCCACCTTGCTACTCCGGGCAGCCCACTGAGTGCCGCTCCTTTCTCACGCAGTGTGAGATTTTGTTCTCTCTCCAACCCAACACATACTCTAGAGAGAGAGCTCGGGTTGCTTACGTCATTTCACTCCTTACTGGCCGGGCTCGAGAATGGGGCACAGCTATCTGGGAGGCAAGGGCTGATTGCTCTAACAAGTTCCAGAACTTTAAAGAGGAGATGATTCGGGTTTTTGACCGTTCAGTTTTTGGTAGGGAGGCTTCTAGGGCCCTGGCTTCCTTATGCCAAGGTGAACGGTCCATAACGGATTATTCTATTGAGTTTCGCACTCTTGCTGCCTCTAGTGAGTGGAACGAGCCGGCGCTGCTCGCTCGTTTTCTGGAGGGACTCCACGCAGTGGTTAAGGATGAGATTCTCTCCCGGAGGTTCCTTCAGATGTGGACTCTTTGATTGCTCTCGCCATCCGCATAGAACGACGGGTAGATCTTCGTCACCGGGCTCGTGGAAGAGAGCTCGCATCAACGGTGTTTCCTGCTCCGCATCGCAACCATCTCCTTCCTCTGGCTTTGAGACTGAGCCCATGCAGCTGGGAGGGATTCGCATCTCGACTAAGGAGAGGGAACGGAGGATCACCAACCGCCTGTGCCTCTATTGCGGAGTTGCTGGACATTTTGTTAATTCATGTCCAGTAAGAGGCCAGAGCCCATCAGTAAGCGGAGGGCTACTGGTGAGCGCTACTACTCTGGTCTCTTCATCTAGATCTTGTACTACTATGTCGGTCCATCTACGCTGGACCGGTTCGGGTGCTACATGCAGTGCCTTGATTGACTCTGGGGCTGAGGGTTGTTTCATGGACGAAGCATGGGTTCGGAAACATAACATTCCTTTCAGACCGTTAGACAAGCCTACGCCCATGTTTGCCTTAGATGGTAGTCATCTTCCCAGTATCAAATTTGAGACACTACCTTTAACTCTCACAGTATCTGGTAACCACAGTGAGACTATTTCTTTTTTGATTTTCCGTTCACCGTTTACTCCTGTTGTTTTGGGTCATCCCTGGCTAGTATGTCATAATCCTTCTATTAATTGGTCTAGTAATTCTATCCTATCCTGGAACGTTTCTTGTCATGTGAAGTGTTTAATGTCTGCCATCCCTCCTGTTTCTTCTGTCCCTACTTCTCAGGAGGAACCTGGCGATTTGACAGGAGTGCCGGAGGAATATCATGATCTGCGCACGGTCTTCAGTCGGTCCCGAGCCAACTCCCTTCCTCCTCACCGGTCGTATGATTGTAGTATTGATCTCCTTCCGGGGACCACTCCCCCTCGAGGTAGACTATACTCTCTGTCGGCTCCCGAACGTAAGGCTCTCGAGGATTATTTGTCTGTGTCTCTTGACGCCGGTACCATAGTGCCTTCTTCTTCTCCGGCCGGGGCGGGGTTCTTTTTGTTAAGAAGAAGGACGGTACTCTGCGCCCCTGCGTGGATTATCGAGGGCTGAATGACATAACGGTTAAGAATCGTTATCCGCTTCCCCCTTATGTCATCAGCCTTCGAGATTCTGCAGGGAGCCAGGTGCTTTACTAAGTTGGACCTTCGTAACGCTTACCATCTCGTGCGCATCAGAGAGGGGGACGAGTGGAAAACGGCGTTTAACACTCCGTTAGGGCATTTTGAGTACCGGGTTCTGCCGTTCGGTCTCGCCAATGCGCCAGCTGTTTTTCAGGCATTAGTTAATGATGTTCTGAGAGACATGCTGAACATTTTTGTTTTTGTCTATCTTGACGATATCCTGATTTTTTTCTCCGTCACTCGAGATTCATGTTCAGCACGTTCGACGTGTTCTACAGCGCCTTTTAGAGAATTGTCTCTACGTAAAGGCTGAGAAGTGCTCTTTTCATGTCTCCTCCGTTACTTTTCTCGGTTCCGTTATTTCCGCTGAAGGCATTCAGATGGATTCCGCTAAGGTCCAAGCTGTCAGTGATTGGCCCGTTCCAAGGTCACGTGTCGAGTTGCAGCGCTTTTTTAGGTTTCGCTAATTTCTATCGGCGTTTCATTCGTAATTTCGGTCAAGTTGCTGCCCCTCTCACAGCTCTTACTTCTGTCAAGACGTGTTTTAAGTGGTCCGGTTCCGCCCAGGGAGCTTTTGATCTTCTAAAAGAACGTTTTACGTCCGCTCCTATCCTCGTTACTCCTGACGTCACTAGACAATTCATTGTCGAGGTTGACGCTTCAGAGGTAGGCGTGGGAGCCATTCTATCCCAGCGCTTCCAGTCTGACGATAAGGTTCATCCTTGCGCTTATTTTTCTCATCGCCTGTCGCCATCTGAGCGCAACTATGATGTGGGTAACCGTGAACTGCTCGCCATCCGCTTAGCCCTAGGCGAATGGCGACAGTGGTTGGAGGGGGCGACCGTTCCTTTTGTCGTTTGGACAGACCATAAGAACCTTGAGTACATCCGTTCTGCCAAACGACTTAATGCCCGTCAAGCTCGTTGGGCGTTGTTTTTCGCTCGTTTCGAGTTTGTGATTTCTTACCGTCCGGGTAGCAAGAACACCAAGCCTGATGCCTTATCCCGTCTGTTTAGTTCTTCTGTGGCTTCTACTGATCTCGAGGGGATTCTTCCTTATGGGCGTGTTGTCGGGTTGACAGTCTGGGGAATTGAAAGACAGGTTAAGCAAGCACTCACGCACACTGCGTCGCCGCGCTTGTCCTAGTAACCTCCTTTTCGTTCCTGTTTCCACTCGTCTGGCTGTTCTTCAGTGGGCTCACTCTGCCAAGTTAGCTGGTCATCCCGGTGTTCGAGGCACTCTTGCGTCTATTCGCCAGCGCTTTTGGTGGCCGACTCAGGAGCGTGACACGCGCCGTTTCGTGGCTGCGTGTTCAGACTGCGCGCAGAAGAAGTCTGGTAATTTTTTTCTGCTTCTGCTCCTGGTCTTGCTGGGTCTCAGTCTGTCCCTAGTTCTCATTTTTTTTAGAGTAGTACCCTAGTTTCCCTTTTTATCGTTTTCGTTACGGTCCTGAGGAGAGGAGTTGGGTTCTTTCTCGGGACGTGCTGGACCGTTTGATCTATGATTTCCTCCGTTGCCGCCAGTGTTCCTCCTCGAGAGCGCCAGGAGGCGCTCGGTGAGTGGGGGGTACTGTCATGTTTTGTCTTATATCATCTTGTCATTTTGCTTTTCCTTCTGTTCGTTTCCCCTGCTGGTCTTATTAGGTTCGTTCCCTTTTTCTATCCTCTCTCTCCCCCTCCCTCTCTCTCCTCTCTCTATCGTTCCGTTCCTGCTCCCAGCTGTTCCTATTCCCCTAATCATCATTTAGTCTTCCCACACCTGTTCCCGATCCTTTCCCCTGATTAGAGTCCCTATTTATTCCTTTGTGATCCGTTCCTGTCCCGTCGGTTCCTTGTTTTGTATTCACCATGCTGTGATTGTGTTTCGCCCTGTCCTGTCGTGTTTTTTGCCTTCATCAGATGCTGCGTGTGAGCAGGTGTCTCTGTCTACTACGGCCTGCGCCTACCCGAAGCGACCTGCAGTCTGTGGCCGCTTCTCTTGTTATTCCCCTCTACAGACTAGAGGATTTCTGTTACTCCCTGTTTGGATTTGAATAAACTCTGTTTCTGTTAAGTCGCTTTTGGGTCCTCTATCACCTGCATGACACCCATGCAGAACAATGACACGATGTATCTATCAATCAGTATGTTTTAATTAAACCCCATTAAAGGTCTGTTCACCGTCAGGATGGGATTGTCTGCTGTACAGTCAACCTCCTAAAGGCCTGTTCACCATCATTTCAGGACCAGGTTCTGTACCATCAACCCCCTAAAGGCCTGTTCACCATCATTTCAGGACCAGGTTCTGTACCATCAACCCCCTAAAGGCCTGTTCACCATCATTTCAGGACCAGGTTCTGTACCCTCAACCCCCTAAAGGCCTGTTCACCATCAGGATGGATTGTCTGCTGTACCATCAACCCCCTAAAGGCCTGTTCACCGTCAGGATGGGATTGTCTGCTGTACAGTCAACCCCCTAAAGGTCTGTTCACCATCAGGATGGGATTGTCTGCTGTACAGTCAACCCCCTAAAGGTCTGTTCACCATCAGGATGGGACTGTCTGCTGTACAGTCAACCCCCTAAAGGTCTGTTCACCATCAGGATGGGATTGTCTGCTGTACAGTCAACCCCCTAAAGGTCTGTTCACCATCAGGATGGGACTGTCTGCTGTACAGTCAACCCCCTAAAGGTCTGTTCACCATCAGGATGGGATTGTCTGCTGTACAGTCAACCCCCTAAAGGTCTGTTCACCATCAGGATGGGACTGTCTGCTGTACAGTCAACCCCCTAAAGGTCTGTTCACCATCAGGATGGATTGTCTGCTGTACAACCCCCTAAAGGTCTGTTCACCATCAGGATGGGACTGTCTGCTGTACAGGTTCTGTGAACATAAGTCCTCCCTGCCCATCATTCACACTGTGAACATAAGTCCTTCCTGCCCATCATTCACACTGTGAATATAAGTCCTCCCTGTCCCATCATTCACACTGTGAATATAAGTCCTCCCTGTCCCATCATTCACACTGTGAACATAACAAGGTGTTGAATGATCCTCGAGGGTTGTCTTCATCTACCTTTTAATTACCAGTGTGGATTTGGATGTTTTTAAGGGCGCTCTTGTGTGCGTTCGTGCGTACGCCTTTGTACATAATTGTTTATGTGTTTGTGTGTTTGCGTGCGTACTCATCTTGTGCATACAGTACATGCCTGTGTGTTTGTGTGTGTTTGTGTGTGTGTGTGTTTGTGTGTCTATGTGTGTGTGTGTGTGTGTGTGTGTGTGTGTGTGTGTGTGTGTGTGTGTGTGTGTGTGTGTGTGTGTGTGTGTGTGTGTGTGTGTGTGTGTGTGTGTGTGTGTGTGTGTGTGTGTGTGTGTGTGTGTGTGTGTGTGTGTGTGTGTGTGTGTGTGTGTGTGTGTGTGTGTGTCTGTGTGTGTGTGTGTGTGTGTGTGTGTGTGTGTGTGTGTGTGTGTGTGTGTGTGTGTGTGTGTGTGTGTGTGTGTGTGTGTGTGTGTGTGTGTGTGTGTGTGTGTGTGTGTGTGTGTGTGTGTGTGTGTGTGTGTGTGTGTGTGTGTGTGTTCTGTGTGTGTGTGTGTGTGTGTGTGTGTATGTGTGTGTGTTCTGTGTGTGTGTGTGTGTGTGTGTGTGTGTGTGTGTGTGTGTGTGTGTGTGTGTGTGTGTGTGTGTGTGTGTGTGTGTGTGTGTGTGTGTGTGTGTGTGTGTGTGTGTGTGTGTGTGTGTGTGTGTGTGTGTGTGTGTGTGTGTGTCTGTGTGTGTGTGTGTCTGTGTGTGTGTGTGTGTGTGTGTGTGTGTGTGTGTGTGTGTGTGTGTGTGTGTGTGTGTGTGTGTGTGTGTGTGTGTGTGTGTGTGTGTGTTCTGTGTGTGTGTGTGTGTGTGTGTTCTGTGTGTGTGTGTGTGTGTGTGTGTGTGTGTGTGTGTGTGTGTGTGTGTGTGTGTGTGTGTGTGTGTGTGTTTTGTATGTTCACGGCACCGTGTGCTCCCCTCCTCCCCTCCCTGCTCCCCCTCCCTGCTCCCCCCTCCCTGCTCCCCCTTCCTACTCCCCTCCCTGCCCCCTCCCTGCTCCCCCTCCCTGCTCCCCCTCCCTGCTCCCCCCCCTGCTCCCCCTCCCTGCTCCCCCTCCCTACTCCCCCTTCCTACTCCCCTCCCTGCTCCCCCTCCCTACTCCCCCTCCCTGCTCCCCCCTGCTCCCCCTTCCTACTCCCCCTCCCTGCTCCCCCTTCCTACTCCCCTCCCTACTCCCCCTTCCTACTCCCCCTCCCTGCTCCCCCTTCCTACTCCCCTCCCTACTCCCCCTTCCTACTCCCCCTCCCTGCTCCCCCTTCCTACTCCCCCTCCCTGCTCCCCCTCCCTGCTCCCCCTTCCTACTCCCCCTCCCTGCTCCCCTCCCTGCTCCCCCTTCCTACTCCCCCTCCCTGCTCCCTGCCCCCCCACTCTGCTCCCCCTCCCTGCTCCCCATCCCTACTCCCCTCCCTGCTCCCCCTTCCTACTCCCGCTCCCTGCTCCCCCTTCCTACTCCCCCTCCCTGCTCCCTGCCCCTCCCTGCCCCCCACTCTGCTCCCCCTCCCTGCCCCCCACTCTGCTCCCCCTCCCTGCTCCCCCTTCCTACTCCCCCTCCCTGCTCCCTGCCCCATCCCTGCCCCCCACTCTGCTCCCCTCTCTGCTCCCCCTCCCTGCTCCCCCTCCCTGCTCCCCTCCCTGCTTCCCTCTGCCTGCTCCCCTCCCTGCTTCCCTCTCCCTGCTCCCCTCCCTGTTCCCTCCGCCTGCTACCCCTCCCTGCCCCCCCACCCTGCTTCCCTCTGTCTGCTCCCCCTCCCTGCTTCCCTCTGTCTGCTCCCCCTCCCTGCTTCCCTCTGTCTGCTCCCCCTTCCTGCTTCCCTCTGTCTGCTCCCCCTCCCTGCTTCACTCTGTCTGCTCCCCCTCCCTGCTTCCCTCTGCCTGCTCCCCCTCCCTGCTCCCCCTACCTGCTCCCCCTCCCTGCCCCACCCCGCTTCTGTCCTCCTACAGAAATAAAGTAAAGACCTTAGAGGGAAGCAGATTAAAACCTGACGTTATGAAATTACAAGGCAAGGTGGGATAATCCCATGATGATAGGTCTAGCAACCAGCTCCTCTTCACAGATAATCCCATGATGATAGGTCTAGCAACCAGCTCCTCTTCACAGATAATCCCATGATGATAGGTCTAGCAACCAGCTCCTCTTCACAGATAATCCCATGATGATAGGTCTAGCAACCCCACTCCTCTTCACAGATAGTCCCATGATGATAGGTCTAGCAACCGGCTCCTCTTCACAGATAATCCCATGATGATAGGTCTAGCAACCGGCTCGTCTTCAAAGATAGTCCCATGATGATAGGTCTAGCAACCCCACTCCTCTTCACAGATAATCCCATGATGATAGGTCTAGCAACCCCACTCCTCTTCACAGATAGTCCCATGATGATAGGTCTAGCAACCCCACTCCTCTTCACAGATAATCCCATGATGATAGGTCTAGCAACCCCACTCCTCTTCACAGATAATCCCATGATGATAGGTCTAACAACCCCACTCCTCTTCACAGATAATCCCAAATGGAACCCTATTAATATATTTAGTGCACTCCTTTAGACCAGAGCCCAATAGATCCCTGTTTTATATTTAGTGCACTCCTTTAGACCAGAGCCCAATAGAACCCTGTTTTATATTTAGTGCACTCCTTTAGACCAGAGCCCAATAGAACCCTGTTTTATATTTAGTGCACTCCTTTAGACCAGAGCCCTATTGAACCCTATTAATATATTTAGTGCACTCCTTTAGACCAGAGCCCTATTGAAACCTATTAATATATTTAGTGCACTCTTTAGACCAGAGCCCTATTGAACCCTGTTTTATATTTAGTGCACTCCTTTTGAGCAGGGTCCATAGTGAGCCATTTGGAACACAGTGGAGATACTCATCACTAAGGT
>NC_060195.1:71366848-71389348 GCF_021184085.1 Oncorhynchus gorbuscha | reverse complement strand
AATACTGGATTGTCTATAGTGTTAATACTGGATTGTCTATAGTGTTAATACTGGATTGTCTATAGTGTTAATGCTGGATTGTCTATAGTGTTAATACTGGATTGTCTATAGTGTTAATGCTGGATTGTCTATAGTGTTACTGCTGGATTGTCTATAGTGTTAATACTGGATTGTCTATAGTGTTAATGCTGGATTGTCTATAGTGTTACTGCTGGATTGTCTATAGTGTTATAGTGTTAATACTGGATTGTCTATAGTGTTAATACTGGATTGTCTATAGTGTTAATACTGGATTGTCTATAGTGTTAATGCTGGATTGTCTATAGTGTTATAGTGTTAATACTGGATTGTCTATAGTGTTAATGCTGGATTGTCTATAGTGTTAATGCTGGATTGTCTATAGTGTTAATACTGGATTGTCTATAGTGTTATAGTGTTAATACTGGATTGTCTATAGTGTTATAGTGTTAATACTGGATTGTCTATAGTGTTAATACTGGATTGTCTATAGTGTTATAGTGTTAATGCTGGATTGTCTATAGTGTTATAGTGTTAATACTGGATTGTCTATAGTGTTAATACTGGATTGTCTATAGTGTTAATACTGGATTGTCTATAGTGTTAATGCTGGATTGTCTATAGTGTTATAGTGTTAATACTGGATTGTCTATAGTGTTATAGTGTTAATACTGGATTGTCTATAGTGTTATAGTGTTAATACTGGATTGTCTATAGTGTTAATGCTGGATTGTCTATAGTGTTAATACTGGATTGTCTATAGTGTTATAGTGTTAATACTGGATTGTCTATAGTGTTATAGTGTTAATACTGGATTGTCTATAGTGTTAATGCTGGATTGTCTATAGTGTTAATACTGGATTGTCTATAGTGTTATAGTGTTAATGCTGGATTGTCTATAGTGTTAATACTGGCTTGTCTATAGTGTTAATACTGGATTGTCTATAGTGTTATAGTGTTAATGCTGGATTGTCTATAGTGTTACTGCTGGATTGTCTATAGTGTTAATGCTGGATTGTCTATAGTGTTAATACTGGATTGTCTATAGTGTTAATACTGGATTGTCTATAGTGTTAATACTGGATTGTCTATAGTGTTAATGCTGGATTGTCTATAGTGTTAATGCTGGATTGTCTATAGTGTTAATGCTGGATTGTCTATAGTGTTACTGCTGGATTGTCTATAGTGTTAATACTGGATTGTCTATAGTGTTAATACTGGATTGTCTATAGTGTTACTGCTGGATTGTCTATAGTGTTAATGCTGGATTGTCTATAGTGTTATTGTTATAAGTGAGTGTTTTTATAACCTCCTTCCCTATAACCCCCATTACTAAATAAAACACTCACTTCCTCCTTCCTCCTTCCTCCTTCCCTATTACCCCCATTACTAAATAAAACACTCACTTCCTCCTCCCCTATTACCCCCATTACTAAATAAAACACTCACTTCCTCCCACCCTCCTTCCATATTACCCCCATTACTAAATAAAACACTCACTTCCTCCCACCCTCCAGCCCTATTACCCCCATTACTAAATAAAACACTCACTTCCTCCTTCCCTATTACCCCCATTACTAAATAAAACACTCACTTCCTCCCACCCTCCAGCCCTATAACCCCCATTACTAAATAAAACACTAACTTCCTCCTTCCCTATTACCCCCATTACTAAATAAAACACTCACTTCCTCCTCCCCTATTACCCCCATTACTAAATAAAACACTCACTTCCTCCTCCCCTATTACCCCCATTACTAAATAAAACACTCACTTCCTCCTCCCCTATTACCCCCATTACTAAATAAAACACTCACTTCCTCCTCCCCTATTACCCCAATTACTAAATAAAACACTAACTTCCTCCTTCCCTATTACCCCCATTACTAAATAAAACACTCACTTCCTCCTCCCCTATTACCCCATTACTAAATAAAACACTCACTTCCTCCTTCCCTCTTACCCCCATTACTAAATAAAACACTCACTTCCTCCACCCCTATTACCCCCATTACTTTGTAACAACCCAAAGTTAATATTCCTACTCATAAAACACCCATTCCCTCCATTTTCACACTTTCTCTCCTTCAATCTTTTTTCTGGTGATCTGGTGACATTATCCTCATTACTG
The DNA here is from genome assembly GCF_021184085.1 of Oncorhynchus gorbuscha. Classification (NCBI taxonomy): domain Eukaryota; kingdom Metazoa; phylum Chordata; class Actinopteri; order Salmoniformes; family Salmonidae; genus Oncorhynchus; species Oncorhynchus gorbuscha. Next base: position 71,387,199 of record NC_060195.1, on the reverse strand, counting down.
TTCAACACAAAGTGAATATTCATATTGATGAACACTCACAGCTTCCCTCCCTCCCTCCCTCCCTCCCTCCCTCCCTCCCTCCCTCCCTCCCTCCCTCCCTCCCTCCCTCCCTCCCTCCCTCCCTCCCTCCCTCCCTCCCTCCCTCCCTCCCTCCCTCCCTCCAGCCCTCCATCCCTCCCTCTCTCCCTCCCTCCCTCCCTCCCTCCCTCCCTCCCTCCCTCCCTCCCTCCCTCCCTCCCTCCCTCCCTCCCCCTCCAGCCCTCCATCCCTCCCTGCCTCCCTCCCTCCCTCCCTGCCTTCCTGCCTCAGCCCTCCCTCCCTCCCTCCCTCCCTCCCTCCCTCCCCCTCCCTCCCTCCCTCCCTCCCTCCCTCCCTCCCTCCCTCCCTGCCTTCCTGCCTCAGCCCCTCCCTCCCTCCCTCCCTGCCTTCCTGCCTCAGCCCTCCCTCCCTCCCTCCCTCCCTCCCTTCCTGCCTCAGCCCTCCCTACCTCCCTCCCTCCTTCACTCATTCTCTGCATTATGTCTACCTGAGTGATTCTCACTAAATCCCCTGTAGAGAAATCTCTCCAGGAACGTATTGGATGCAAGGCCCATTTCCACCACTGGCTGGGCCTCATCAATCTTTATTTAGAGTAGAGATGAAATGCATTTTTTGCCTGGCTACCCAGACTCATTGCTCTGGCCAAACGCCACGCCCACGGGCAATTCTTCTCCGTTAATGATTCCGGATCTGACTCCCTCCTCACTTCTAGAATGCGAACACATTCTAACCGTTCTGATTGGTCCCAGACCACCAATGGGGTTTTGGGCCAGAGCCTGGAACACACGTAAAGCGATATTTAGAAAATGTGTTATTGCCTTTGATGTTCTGTTTGGTTTGAGACTATTCAATGGCCGATGAATGTTTTGTAAAACAACCCACCGTTGGGAAGTCAACACAAACAACAATGGCAGACCGAAGTATGAAAAAGGAAAATAGATCAGGGGAAGAATTCAGATTGAGTCGTCAGGCAAAACCATTTTTAGCCTTTCTCCAATCTGAAGGTCATAAGATAGGAATGAGGACAGAGAAGAGAACAGGGACGGCTATCTCCCATCTCTCCTAGGGGCTATTCCTATCTCCCATCTCTCCTAGGGGCTATACCTATCTCCCATCTCTCCTAGGGGTCTCCCATCTCTCCTAGGGGCTATCTCCCATCTCTCCTAGGGGCTATTCCTATCTCCCATCTCTCCTAGGGGCTATTCCTGTCTCCCATCTCTCCTAGGGGCTATTCCTATCTCCCATCTCTCCTAGGGTCTATTCCTATCTCCCATCTCTCCTAGGGGCTATTCCTGTCTCCCATCTCTCCTAGGGGCTATTCCTATCTCCCATCTCTCCTAGGGGCTATTCCTATCTCCCATCTCTCCTAGGGGCTATTCCTATCTCACATCTCTCCTAGGGGCTATTCCTATCTCCCATCTCTCCTAGGGGCTATTCCTATCTCCCATCTCTCCTAGGGGCTATTCCTATCTCCCATCTCTCCTAGGGTCTATTCCTATCTCCCATCTCTCCTAGGGTCTATTCCTATCTCCCATCTCTCCTAGGGGCTATTCCTGTCTCCCATCTCTCCTAGGGGCTATTCCTATCTCCCATCTCTCCTAGGGTCTATTCCTATCTCCCATCTCTCCTAGGGGCTATTCCTATCTCCCATCTCTCCTAGGGGCTATTCCTATCTCCCATCTCTCCTAGGGGCTATTCCTATCTCCCATCTCTCCTAGGGGCTATTCCTATCTCCCATCTCTCCTAGGGTCTATTCCTATCTCCCATCTCTCCTAGGGGCTATTCCTATCTCCCATCTCTCTTAGGGGCTATTCCTATCTCCCATCTCTCCTAGGGGCTATTCCTATCTCCCATCTCTCCTAGGGGCTATTCCTGTCTCCCATCTCTCCTAGGGGCTATTCCTATCTCCCATCTCTCCTAGGGGCTATTCCTATCTCCCATCTCTCCTAGGGGCTATTCCTGTCTCCCATCTCTCCTAGGGGCTATTCCTATCTCCCATCTCTCCTAGGGGCTATTCCTATCTCCCATCTCTCCTAGGGTCTATTCCTATCTCCCATCTCTCCTAGGGGCTATTCCTATCTCCCATCTCTCCTAGGGGCTATTCCTATCTCCCATCTCTCCTAGGGGCTATTCCTATCTCCCATCTCTCCTAGGGGCTATTCCTGTCTCCCATCTCTCCTAGGGGCTATTCCTATCTCCCATCTCTCCTAGGGGCTATTCCTATCTCCCATCTCTCCTAGGGGCTATTCCTATCTCCCATCTCTCCTAGGGGCTATTCCTGTCTCCCATCTCTCCTAGGGGCTATTCCTATCTCCCATCTCTCCTAGGGGCTATTCCTGTCTCCCATCTCTCCTAGGGGCTATTCCTATCTCCCATCTCTCCTAGGGGCTATTCCTATCTCCCATCTCTCCTAGGGGCTATTCCTATCTCCCATCTCTCCTAGGGGCTATTCCTATCTCCCATCTCTCCTAGGGGCTATTCCTGTCTCCCATCTCTCCTAGGGGCTATTCCTGTCTCCCATCTCTCCTAGGGGCTATTCCTATCTCCCATCTCTCCTAGGGGCTATTCCTGTCTCCCATCTCTCCTAGGGGCTATTCCTATCTCCCATCTCTCCTAGGGGCTATTCCTGTCTGCCATCTCTCTCTAGAGTTATGGGTTAATTATTTAATTTTGACCTCAAGGTTTCTGTTCTAGTTGTCTACTGGTATTATGTTCTAGTTATTATTATATTATATATTATCTACTGGTATTATGTTCTAGTTGTCTACTGGTATTATGTTCTAGTTGTCTACTGGTATTATGTTCTAGTTATTATTATATTATATATTATCTACTGGTATTATGTTCTAGTTATTATTATATTATATATTATCTACTGGTATTATGTTCTAGTTGTCTACTGGTATTATGTTCTAGTTATTATTATATTATATATTATCTACTGGTATTATGTTCTAGTTATTATTATATTATATATTATCTACTGGTATTATGTTCTAGTTGTCTACTGGTATTATGTTCTAGTTATCTACTGGTATTATGTTCTAGTTGTCTACTGGTATTATGTTCTAGTTGTCTACTGGTATTATGTTCTAGTTGTCTACTGGTATTATGTTCTAGTTGTCTACTGGTATTATGTTCTAGTTGTCTACTGGTATTATGTTCTAGTTGTCTACTGGTATTATGTTCTAGTTGTCTACTGGTATTATGTTCTAGTTGTCTACTGGTATTATGTTCTATGTCTACTTATTATGTTATATATTATCTACTGGTATTATGTTCTAGTTGTCTACTGGTATTATGTTCTAGTTATCTACTGGTATTATGTTCTAGTTGTCTACTGGTATTATGTTCTAGTTGTCTACTGGTATTATGTTCTAGTTATTATTATATTATATATTATCTACTGGTATTATGTTCTAGTTATTATTATATTATATATTATCTACTGGTATTATGTTCTAGTTGTCTACTGGTATTATGTTCTAGTTGTCTACTGGTATTATGTTCTAGTTATCTACTGGTATTATGTTCTAGTTGTCTACTGGTATTATGTTCTAGTTGTCTACTGGTATTATGTTCTAGTTGTCTACTGGTATTATGTTCTAGTTATTATTATATTATATATTATCTACTGGTATTATGTTCTAGTTGTCTACTGGTATTATGTTCTAGTTATTATTATATTATATATTATCTACTGGTATTATGTTCTAGTTGTCTACTGGTATTATGTTCTAGTACTCTACTGGTATTATGTTCTAGTTGTCTACTGGTATTATGTTCTAGTTGTCTACTGGTATTATGTTCTAGTTGTCTACTGGTATTATGTTCTAGTTATTATTATATTATATATTATCTACTGGTATTATGTTCTAGTTGTCTACTGGTATTATGTTCTAGTTGTCTACTGGTATTATTATTATATTATATATTATCTACTGGTATTATGTTCTAGTTGTCTACTGGTATTATGTTCTAGTATCTACTGGTATTATGTTCTAGTTGTCTACTGGTATTATGTTCTAGTTGTCTACTGGTATTATGTTCTAGTATTATGTTCTAGTTATGTCTACTGGTATTATGTTCTAGTTATTATTATATTATATATTATCTACTGGTATTATGTTCTAGTATGTCTAGTTGTCTACTGGTATTATGTTCTAGTTGTCTACTGGTATTATGTTCTAGTTGTCTACTGGTATTATGTTCTAGTTGTCTACTGGTATTATGTTCTAGTTGTCTACTGGTATTATGTTCTAGTTATTATTATATTATATATTATCTACTGGTATTATGTTCTAGTTGTCTACTGGTATTATGTTCTAGTTATCTACTGGTATTATGTTCTAGTTATCTACTGGTATTATGTTCTATTATGTTCTGTCTACTGGTATTATGTTCTAGTATTTGTCTACTGGTATCTACTGTTCTAGTTGTTATGTTCTAGTTGTCTACTGGTATTATGTTCTAGTCTACTGGTATTATGTTCTAGTTGTCTACTGGTATTATGTTCTAGTTGTCTACTGGTATTATGTTCTAGTTATCTACTGGTATTATGTTCTAGTTGTTACTGGTATTATGTTCTAGTTGTCTACTGGTATTATGTTCTAGTTGTCTACTGGTATTATGTTCTAGTTGTCTACTGGTATTATGTTCTAGTTGTCTACTGGTATTATGTTCTAGTTGTCTACTGGTATTATGTTCTAGTTGTCTACTGGTATTATGTTCTAGTTGTCTACTGGTATTATGTTCTAGTTGTCTACTGGTATTATGTACTCTACTGGTATTGTCTACTGGTATTATGTTCTAGTATGTCTAGTTATCTGGTATTATGTTCTAGTTATCTACTGGTATTATGTTCTAGTTGTCTACTGGTATTATGTTCTAGTTGTCTACTGGTATTATGTTCTAGTTGTCTACTGGTATTATGTTCTAGTTGTCTACTGGTATTATGTTCTAGTTGTCTACTGGTATTATGTTCTAGTTGTCTACTGGTATTATGTTCTAGTTGTCTACTGGTATTATGTTCTAGTTGTCTACTGGTATTATGTTCTAGTTGTCTACTGGTATTATGTTCTAGTTGTCTACTGGTATTATGTTCTAGTTGTCTACTGGTATTATGTTCTAGTTGTTCTAGTTGTCTACTGGTATTATGTTCTAGTTGTCTACTGGTATTATGTTCTAGTATTGTCTACTGGTATTATGTTCTAGTTGTCTATTATTATGTTCTGGTATTATGTTTAGTTGTCTACTGGTATTATGTTCTAGTTATCTACTGGTATTATGTTCTAGTTGTCTACTGGTATTATGTTCTAGTTATTATGTTAGTTATCTACTGGTATTATGTTCTAGTTGTCTACTGGTATTATGTTCTAGTTGTCTACTGGTATTATGTTCTATTATGTTTGTCTACTGGTATTATGTTCTAGTGTCTACTGGTATTATGTTCTAGTTGTCTACTGGTATTATGTTCTAGTTGTCTACTGGTATTATGTTCTAGTTATTATTATATTATATATTATCTACTGGTATTATGTTCTAGTTGTCTACTGGTATTATGTTCTAGTTATTATTATATTATATATTATCTACTGGTATTATGTTCTAGTTGTCTACTGGTATTATGTTCTAGTTGTCTACTGGTATTATGTTCTAGTTGTCTACTGGTATTATGTTCTAGTTGTCTACTGGTATTATGTTCTAGTTATTATTATATTATATATTATCTACTGGTATTATGTTCTAGTTATTATTATATTATATATTATCTACTGGTATTATGTTCTAGTTGTCTACTGGTATTATGTTCTAGTTATTATTATATTATATATTATCTACTGGTATTATGTTCTTATGGTATTATGTTCTATATTATCTACTGGTATTATGTTCTAGTTGTCTACTGGTATTATGTTCTAGTTGTCTACTGGTATTATGTTCTAGTTGTCTACTGGTATTATGTTCTAGTTGTCTACTGGTATTATGTTCTAGTTATTATTATATTATATATTATCTACTGGTATTATGTTCTAGTTATCTACTGGTATTATGTTCTATCTACTGGTATTATGTTCTAGTTGTCTACTGGTATTATGTTCTAGTTGTCTACTGGTATTATGTTCTTATATTATATATTATCTACTGGTATTATGTTCTAGTTATTATTATATCTACTGGTATTATGTTCTAGTTATCTACTGGTATTATGTTCTAGTTATTATTATGTTCTATATTATCTACTGGTATTATGTTCTAGTCTACTGGTATTATATTATTATTATCTACTGGTATTATGTTCTAGTTGTCTACTGGTATTATGTTCTAGTTATCTACTGGTATTATGTTCTAGTTGTCTACTGGTATTATGTTCTAGTTGTCTACTGGTATTATGTTCTAGTTGTCTACTGGTATTATGTTCTAGTTGTCTACTGGTATTATGTTCTATTATCTACTGGTATTATGTTCTAGTTATTACTTATTATGTTCTAGTTGTCTACTGGTATTATGTTCTAGTTGTCTACTGGTATTATGTTCTAGTTATTATTATATTATATATTATCTACTGGTATTATGTTCTAGTTATTATTATATGTTATATTATCTACTGGTATTATGTTCTAGTTGTCTACTGGTATTATGTTCTAGTTGTCTACTGGTATTATGTTCTAGTTGTCTACTGGTATTATGTTCTAGTTATTATTATATTATATATTGTCTACTGGTATTATGTTCTAGTTATTATTATATTATATATTATCTGGTATTATGTTCTGTTGTACTGGTATTATGTTCTAGTTGTCTACTATTATGTTATATTATTATATTATCTACTGGTATTATGTTCTAGTTATTATTATTATATCTATTATCTACTGGTATTATGTTCTAGTTATTATTATATTATATATTATCTTCTGGTATTATGTTCTGTTATTATATTCTAGTTGTCTATGGTATTATGTTCTAGTTGTCTACTGGTATTATGTTCTAGTTGTCTACTGGTATTATGTTATATTATCTACTGGTATTATGTTCTAGTTGTCTACTGGTATTATGTTCTAGTTGTCTACTGGTATTATGTTCTAGTTATTATATATTATATATTATCTACTGGTATTATGTTCTAGTTATTATTATATTATCTATTATCTACTGGTATTATGTTCTAGTTATTATTATATTATATATTATCTACTGGTATTATGTTCTAGTTGTCTACTGGTATTATGTTCTAGTACTCTACTGGTATTATGTTCTAGTTGTCTACTGGTATTATGTTCTAGTTGTCTACTGGTATTATGTTCTAGTTATTATTATATTATATATTATCTACTGGTATTATGTTCTAGTTGTCTACTGGTATTATGTTCTAGTTGTCTACTGGTATTATGTTCTAGTTGTCTACTGGTATTATGTTCTAGTTGTCTACTGGTATTATGTTCTAGTTGTCTACTGGTATTATGTTCTAGTTATCTACTGGTATTATGTTCTAGTTATTATTATATTATATATTATCTACTGGTATTATGTTCTAGTTGTCTACTGGTATTATGTTCTAGTTATTATTATATTATATATTATCTACTGGTATTATGTTCTAGTTGTCTACTGGTATTATGTTATGTCTACTGGTATTATGTTCTAGTTATTATTATATATTATATATTATCTACTGGTATTATGTTCTAGTTCTTTATGTTCTATTATCTACTGGTATTATGTTCTAGTTGTCTACTGGTATTATGTTATAGTTATCTACTGGTATTATGTTCTAGTTGTCTACTGGTATTATGTTCTAGTTGTCTACTGGTATTATGTTCTAGTTGTTCTGGTATTATGTTCTAGTTGTCTACTGGTATTATGTTCTAGTTGTTACTGGTATTATGTTCTAGTTATCTACTGGTATTATGTTCTAGTTGTCTACTGGTATTATGTTCTAGTTGTCTACTGGTATTATGTTCTAGTTGTCTACTGGTATTATGTTCTAGTTGTCTACTGGTATTATGTTCTAGTTGTCTACTGGTATTATGTTCTAGTTATCTACTGGTATTATGTTCTAGTTGTCTACTGGTATTATGTTCTAGTTATTATTATATTATATATTATCTACTGGTATTATGTTCTTGTCTACTGGTATTATGTTCTAGTTATTATTATATTATATATTATCTACTGGTATTATGTTCTACTGGTATTATGTTCTAGGTTGTCTACTGGTATTATGTTCTAGTTGTCTACTGGTATTATGTTCTAGTTGTCTACTGGTATTATGTTCTAGTTGTCTACTGGTATTATGTTCTAGTTGTCTACTGGTATTATGTTCTAGTTATCTACTGGTATTATGTTCTAGTTATTATTATTATGTTCTAGTTGTCTACTGGTATTATGTTCTAGTTTCTACTGGTATTATGTTCTAGTTGTCTACTGGTATTATGTTCTAGTTGTTACTGGTATTATGTTCTATATTATCTACTGGTATTATGTTCTAGTTGTCTACTGGTATTATGTTCTAGTTGTCTACTGGTATTATGTTCTAGTTATCTACTGGTATTATGTTCTAGTTGTCTACTGGTATTATGTTCTAGTTATTACTTATTATGTTCTAGTTGTCTACTGGTATTATGTTCTAGTTGTCTACTGGTATTATGTTCTAGTTGTCTACTGGTATTATGTTCTAGTTGTCTATGTTCTGTTCTGGTATTATGTTTCTAGTTGTCTACTGGTATTATGTTCTAGTTGTCTACTGGTATTATGTTCTAGTTGTCTACTGGTATTATGTTCTAGTTATTATTATATTATATATTGTCTACTGGTATTATGTTCTAGTTGTCTATGTTCTGGTATTATGTTCTAGTTGTCTACTGGTATTATGTTCTAGTTGTCTACTGGTATTATGTTCTAGTTGTCTACTGGTATTATGTTCTAGTTGTCTACTGGTATTATGTTCTAGTTGTCTACTGGTATTATGTTCTAGTTGTCTACTGGTATTATGTTCTAGTTATCTACTGGTATTATGTTCTAGTTGTCTACTGGTATTATGTTCTAGTTGTCTACTGGTATTATGTTCTAGTTGTCTACTGGTATTTATGTTACTGGTATTATGTTCTAGTTGTCTACTGGTATTATGTTCTAGTATTATGTTTATTATTATATTATATATTATCTACTGGTATTATGTTCTAGTTGTCTACTGGTATTATGTTCTAGTTATCTACTGGTATTATATGTTATTATGTTTATCTACTGGTATTATGTTCTAGTTGTCTACTGGTGTCTACTGGTATTATGTTCTAGTCTACTGGTATTATGTTCTAGTTGTCTACTGGTATTATGTTCTAGTTGTCTACTGGTATTATGTTCTAGTTGTCTACTGGTATTATGTTCTAGTTGTCTACTGGTATTATGTTCTAGTGTCTACTGGTATTATGTTATATTATCTACTGGTATTATGTTCTAGTTGTCTACTGGTATTATGTTCTAGTTGTCTACTGGTATTATGTTCTAGTTGTCTACTGGTATTATGTTCTAGTTATTATTATTATCTATATTATTATCTACTGGTATTATGTTCTAGTTATTATTATTATGTTATAGTTATCTACTGGTATTATGTTCTAGTTGTCTACTGGTATTATGTTCTAGTTATTATTATATTATATATTATCTACTGGTATTATGTTCTAGTTGTCTATGGTATTATGTTCTAGTTGTCTACTGGTATTATGTTCTAGTTATCTACTTATTATTATATATTATCTACTGGTATTATGTTCTAGTTATAGTTATCTACTGGTATTATGTTCTAGTTGTCTACTGGTATTATGTTCTAGTTGTCTACTGGTATTATGTTCTAGTTGTCTACTGGTATTATGTTCTAGTTGTCTACTGGTATTATGTTCTAGTTGTCTACTGGTATTATGTTCTAGTTGTCTACTGGTATTATTATATTATATATTGTCTACTGGTATTATGTTCTAGTTGTCTACTGGTATTATATATTATCTACTGGTATTATGTTCTAGTTGTCTACTGGTATTATGTTCTAGTTGTTCTACTGGTATTATGTTTATCTACTGGTATTATGTTCTAGTTGTCTACTGGTATTATGTTCTAGTTGTCTACTGGTATTATATTATATATTATCTACTGGTATTATGTTCTAGTTGTCTACTGGTATTATGTTCTATATTGTCTACTGGTATTATGTTCTAGTTGTCTACTGGTATTATGTTCTAGTTGTCTACTGGTATTATGTTCTAGTTATCTACTGGTATTATGTTCTAGTTATCTACTGGTATTATGTTCTAGTTGTCTACTGGTATTATTATGTTCTAGTTGTCTACTTATTATTATATTATTATCTACTGGTATTATGTTCTAGTTGTCTACTGGTATTATGTTCTAGTTGTCTACTGGTATTATGTTCTAGTTGTCTACTGGTATTATGTTCTAGTTATTATTATATTATATATTATCTACTGGTATTATGTTCTAGTTGTCTACTGGTATTATGTTCTAGTTGTCTACTGGTATTATGTTCTAGTTGTTACTGGTATTATGTTCTAGTTGTCTACTGGTATTATGTTCTAGTTGTCTACTGGTATTATGTTCTAGTTGTCTACTGGTATTATGTTCTAGTTGTCTACTGGTATTATGTTCTAGTTGTCTACTGGTATTATGTTCTAGTGTCTTACTGGTATTATGTTCTGGTATTAGTTGTCTACTATTATGTTTATGTTCTAGTTCTAGTGTCTACTGGTATTATGTTCTAGGTTGTCTACTGGTATTATGTTCTAGTTGTCTACTGGTATTATGTTCTAGTTGTCTACTGGTATTATGTTCTAGTTGTCTACTGGTATTATGTTCTAGTTGTCTACTGGTATTATGTTCTAGTTGTCTACTGGTATTATGTTCTAGTTGTCTACTGGTATTATGTTCTAGTTGTCTACTGGTATTATGTTCTAGTTGTCTACTGGTATTATGTTCTAGTTGTTCTGGTATTATGTTCTAGTTATTATTATATTATATATTATCTACTGGTATTATGTTCTAGTTGTCTACTGGTATTATGTTCTAGTTGTCTACTGGTATTATGTTCTAGTTATCTACTGGTATTATATATTATCTACTGGTATTATGTTCTAGTTGTCTACTGGTATTATGTTCTAGTTGTCTACTGGTATTATGTTCTAGTTGTCTACTGGTATTATGTTCTAGTATTATTATATTATTATATTATATATTATCTACTGGTATTATGTTCTAGTTGTCTACTGGTATTATGTTCTAGTTTCTACTGGTATTATGTTCTAGTTGTCTACTGGTATTATGTTCTAGTTGTCTACTGGTATTATGTTCTAGTTGTCTACTGGTATTATGTTCTAGTTGTCTACTGGTATTATGTTCTTATCTACTGGTATTATGTTCTAGTTGTCTACTTATATTTCTAGTTATCTACTGGTATTATGTTCTAGTTGTCTACTGGTATTATGTTCTAGTTGTCTACTGGTATTATGTTCTAGTTGTCTACTGGTATTATGTTCTAGTTGTCTACTGGTATTATGTTCTAGTTATCTTCTGGTATTATGTTCTAGTTGTCTACTGGTATTATGTTCTAGTTATTATTATATTATATATTATCTACTGGTATTATGTTCTAGTTGTCTACTGGTATTATGTTCTAGTTGTCTACTGGTATTATGTTTCTACTGGTATTATGTTCTAGTTGTCTACTGGTATTATGTTCTAGTTGTCTACTGGTATTATGTTCTAGTTATCTATTATATTATATATTATCTACTGGTATTATGTTCTAGTTGTCTACTGGTATTATGTTCTAGTTGTCTACTGGTATTATGTTCTAGTTGTCTACTGGTATTATGTTCTAGTTATTATTATATTATGTTCTATTGTCTACTGGTATTATGTTCTAGTTGTCTACTGGTATTATGTTCTAGGTCTACTGGTATTATGTTCTAGTTGTCTACTGGTATTATGTTCTAGTTGTCTACTGGTATTATGTTCTAGTTGTCTACTGGTATTATGTTCTAGTTGTCTATTATTATGTTATATATTATCTACTGGTATTATGTATTATGTTCTAGTTGTCTACTGGTATTATGTTCTTGTCTACTGGTATTATGTTCTAGTTGTCTATGTTCTGTTGTCTATTATGTTCTAGTTGTCTACTGGTATTATAGTTATTACTGGTATTATGTTCTAGTTATCTACTGGTATTATGTTCTAGTTGTCTACTGGTATTATGTTCTATGTTCTAGTTGTTATCTACTGGTATTATGTTCTAGTTGTCTACTGGTATTATGTTCTAGTTGTCTACTGGTATTATGTTCTATATTATCTACTGGTATTATGTTCTAGTTGTCTACTGGTATTATGTTCTAGTTGTCTACTGGTATTATGTTCTAGTTGTCTACTGGTATTATGTTCTAGTTGTCTACTGGTATTATGTTCTAGTTGTCTACTGGTATTATGTTCTAGTTGTCTACTGGTATTATGTTCTAGTTGTTACTGGTATTATGTTCTAGTTGTCTACTGGTATTATGTTCTAGTTGTCTACTGGTATTATGTTCTAGTTGTCTACTGGTATTATGTTCTAGTTATCTACTGGTATTATGTTCTAGTTGTCTACTGGTATTATGTTCTAGTTATTATTATATTATATATTATCTACTGGTGGTCTACTGGTATTATGTTCTAGTTGTCTACTGGTATTATGTTCTAGTTGTCTACTGGTATTATGTTCTAGTTGTCTACTGGTATTATGTTCTAGTTGTCTACTGGTATTATGTTCTAGTTGTCTACTGGTATTATGTTAGTTGTTACTGGTATTATGTTATTAGTTGTCTACTGGTATTATGTTCTAGTTATTATTATTATGTTCTAGTTATCTACTGGTATTATGTTCTAGTTGTCTACTGGTATTATGTTCTAGTTATTATTATATTATATATTGTCTACTGGTATTATGTTCTAGTTGTCTACTGGTATTATGTTCTAGTTATCTACTGGTATTATGTTCTATTATCTACTGGTATTATGTTCTAGTTATTATTATATTATTATATCTGGTATTATGTTCTACTGGTATTATGTTCTATTGTCTACTGGTATTATGTTCTAGTTGTCTACTGGTATTATGTTCTAGTTGTTGGTATTATGTTCTAGTTGTCTATTATTATGTTCTATATTATCTACTGGTATTATGTTCTAGTTGTCTACTGGTATTATGTTCTAGTTGTCTCTGGTATTATGTTCTGGTTATCTACTTATTTATGTTATATTATCTACTGGTATTATGTTCTAGTTATTATTATATTATATATTATCTACTGGTATTATGTTCTAGTTGTCTACTGGTATTATGTTCTAGTTGTCTACTGGTATTATGTTCTAGTTATCTACTTATATTATGTCTACTGGTATTATGTTCTAGTTGTCTACTGGTATTATGTTCTAGTTATTATGGTATTATAGTTGTCTATATGTTTAGTTATTATTATATTGTTCTTGTCTACTGGTATTATGTTCTAGTTGTCTACTGGTATTATGTTCTAGTTATTATTATATCTACTGGTATTATGTTCTATCTACTGGTATTATGTTCTAGTTATTATATTATATTATGTTTAGTTGTCTACTGGTATTATGTTCTAGTTATTATTATATTATATATTATCTACTGGTATTATGTTCTAGTTGTCTACTGGTATTATGTTCTAGTTGTCTACTGGTATTATGTTCTAGTTGTCTACTGGTATTATGTTCTAGTTATTATTATATTATATATTATCTACTGGTATTATGTTCTAGTTATTATTATATTATATATTATCTACTGGTATTATGTTCTAGTTGTCTACTGGTATTATGTTCTAGTTATTATTATATTATATATTATCTACTGGTATTATGTTCTAGTTGTCTACTGGTATTATGTTCTAGTTGTCTACTGGTATTATGTTCTAGTTATTATTATATTATTATATCTACTGGTATTATGTTCTACTGGTATTATGTTCTAGTTGTCTACTGGTATTATGTTCTAGTTGTCTACTGGTATTATGTTCTAGTATGTCTACTGGTATTATGTTATAGTTGTCTACTGGTATTATGTTCTAGTTATTCTACTGGTATTTCTACTGGTATTATGTTCTAGTTGTCTACTGGTATTATGTTCTAGTTGTCTACTGGTATTATGTTCTAGTTGTCTACTGGTATTATGTTCTAGTTGTCTACTGGTATTATGTTCTAGTTGTCTACTGGTATTATGTTCTATGTCTACTGGTATTATGTTCTAGTTGTCTACTGGTATTATGTTCTAGTTATCTACTGGTATTATGTTCTAGTTGTCTACTGGTATTATGTTCTAGTTATTATTATATTATATATTATCTACTGGTATTATGTTCTAGTTATTATTATATTATATATTATCTACTGGTATTATGTTCTAGTTGTCTACTGGTATTATGTTCTAGTTGTCTACTGGTATTATGTTCTAGTTGTCTACTGGTATTATGTTCTAGTTATTATTATATTATATATTATCTACTGGTATTATGTTCTAGTTATTATTATATTATATATTATCTACTGGTATCTACTGGTATTATGTATAGTTGTCTACTGGTATTATGTTCTAGTTGTCTACTGGTATTATGTTCTAGTTGTCTACTGGTATTATGTTCTAGTTATCTACTTATTATGTTATATTATCTACTGGTATTATGTTCTAGTTATTATTATATTATATATTATCTACTGGTATTATGTTCTAGTTGTCTACTGGTATTATGTTCTAGTTATTATTATATTATATATTATCTACTGGTATTATGTTCTAGTTGTCTACTGGTATTATGTTCTAGTTGTCTACTGGTATTATGTTCTAGTTGTCTACTGGTATTATGTTCTAGTTATTATTATATTATATATTATCTACTGGTATTATGTTCTAGTTGTCTACTGGTATTATGTTCTAGTTGTCTACTGGTATTATGTTCTAGTTGTCTACTGGTATTATGTTCTAGTTATTATTATATTATATATTATCTACTGGTATTATGTTCTAGTTATCTACTGGTATTATGTTCTAGTTGTCTACTGGTATTATTATTATATTATATATTATCTACTGGTATTATGTTCTAGTTGTCTACTGGTATTATGTTCTAGTTGTCTACTGGTATTATGTTCTAGTTGTCTATTATTTATGTTCTATATTATGTTTATCTACTGGTATTATGTTCTAGTTGTCTACTGGTATTATGTTCTAGTTGTCTACTGGTATTATGTTCTAGTTGTCTACTGGTATTATGTTCTAGTTGTCTACTGGTATTATGTTCTAGTTGTCTACTGGTATTATGTTCTAGTTGTCTACTGGTATTATGTTCTAGTTGTCTACTGGTATTATGTTCTAGTATTTATTATTATATTATATATTATCTACTGGTATTATGTTCTAGTTGTCTTATTATATTATATATCTATCTACTGGTATTATGTTCTAGTTATTATTATATTATATATTATCTACTGGTATTATGTTCTAGTTATTATTATATTATATATTATCTACTGGTATTATGTTCTAGTTGTCTACTGGTATTATGTTCTAGTTATCTACTGGTATTATGTTCTAGTTATTATTATATGTTCTATTGTCTACTGGTATTATGTTCTAGTTGTCTACTGGTATTATGTTCTAGTTATTATTATATTATATATTATCTACTGGTATTATGTTCTAGTTATTATTATATTATATGTCTACTGGTATTATGTTCTAGTTATCTACTTATTATTTATATTATCTACTGGTATTATGTTCTAGTTGTCTACTGGTATTATGTTCTAGTTGTCTACTGGTATTATGTTCTAGTTATTATTATATTATATATTATCTACTGGTATTATGTTCTAGTTGTCTACTGGTATTATGTTCTAGTACTCTACTGGTATTATGTTCTAGTTGTCTACTGGTATTATGTTCTAGTTGTCTACTGGTATTATGTTCTAGTTGTCTACTGGTATTATGTTCTAGTTGTCTACTGGTATTATGTTCTAGTTGTCTACTGGTATTATGTTCTAGTTGTCTACTGGTATTATGTTTATGTTCTGGTATTAGTTGTCTACTGGTATTATGTTCTAGTTGTCTACTTATATTTATATTATCTACTGGTATTATGTTCTAGTTGTCTACTGGTATTATGTTCTAGTATTTGTCTACTGGTATTATGTTCTAGTTGTCTACTGGTATTATGTTCTAGTTATTATTATATTATATATTATCTACTGGTATTATGTTCTAGTTATTATTATATTATATATTATCTTCTGGTATTATGTTCTAGTTATTATTATATTATATATTATCTACTGGTATTATGTTCTAGTTATTATTATATTATATATTATCTACTGGTATTATGTTCTAGTTGTCTACTGGTATTATGTTCTAGTTGTCTACTGGTATTATGTTCTAGTTATCTACTGGTATTATGTTCTAGTTGTCTACTGGTATTATGTTCTAGTTGTCTACTGGTATTATGTTCTAGTTGTCTACTGGTATTATGTTCTAGTTGTCTATGTTCTAGGTATTTATGTTCTAGTTGTCTACTGGTATTATGTTCTAGTTGTCTACTGGTATTATGTTCTATTTCTACTGGTATTATGTTCTAGTTATCTACTGGTATTATGTTCTAGTTGTCTACTGGTATTATGTTCTAGTTGTCTACTGGTATTATGTTCTAGTTGTCTACTGGTATTATGTTCTAGTTGTCTACTGGTATTATATCTATTATCTTCTGGTATTATGTTCTAGTTATTATTATATTATATATTATCTTCTGGTATTATGTTCTAGTTATTATTATATGTTCTATTATCTACTGGTATTATGTTCTAGTTGTCTACTGGTATTATGTTCTAGTTATTATTATATTTATATTGTCTACTGGTATTATGTTCTAGTTGTTTATTATATTATATATTATCTACTGGTATTATGTTCTAGTTGTCTACTGGTATTATGTTCTAGTTATTATTATTATGTTATATTATCTACTGGTATTATGTTCTAGTTATTATTATATTATATATTATCTACTGGTATTATGTTCTAGTTATTATTATATTATATATTATCTACTGGTATTATGTTCTAGTTGTCTACTGGTATTATGTTCTAGTTATCTACTGGTATTATGTTCTAGTTGTCTACTGGTATTATGTTCTAGTTGTCTACTGGTATTATGTTCTAGTTGTTACTGGTATTATGTTCTAGTTGTCTATATTATGTTCTAGTTGTCTACTGGTATTATGTTCTAGTGGTATTATTATATTATATATTATCTTCTTATTATGTTCTAGTTATTATTATATTATATATTATCTACTGGTATTATGTTCTAGTTGTCTTCTGGTATTATGTTCTAGTTATTATTATATTATATATTATCTACTGGTATTATGTTCTAGTTGTCTACTGGTATTATGTTCTAGTTATTATTATATTATATATTATCTACTGGTATTATGTTCTAGTTATTATTATATTATATATTATCTACTGGTATTATGTTCTAGTTGTCTACTGGTATTATGTTCTAGTTGTCTACTGGTATTATGTTCTAGTTGTCTACTGGTATTATGTTCTAGTTGTCTACTGGTATTATGTTCTAGTTATTATTATATTATATATTATCTACTGGTATTATGTTCTAGTTATTATTATATTATATATTATCTACTGGTATTATGTTCTAGTTGTCTACTGGTATTATGTTCTGGTATTTGTCTAGTTGTCTACTGGTATTATGTTCTAGTTGTCTACTGGTATTATGTTCTAGTTGTCTACTGGTATTATGTTCTAGTTGTCTACTGGTATTATGTTCTAGTTATTATTATATTATATATTATCTACTGGTATTATGTTCTAGTTGTCTACTGGTATTATGTTCTAGTTGTCTACTGGTATTATGTTCTAGTTGTCTACTGGTATTATGTTCTAGTTGTCTTCTGGTATTATGTTCTAGTTGTATTATTATTATGTTATATTATCTACTGGTATTATGTTCTAGTTGTCTACTGGTATTATGTTCTAGTTGTCTACTGGTATTATAGTTCTAGTTGTCTACTGGTATTATGTTCTAGTTGTCTACTGGTATTATGTTCTAGTTGTCTACTGGTATTATGTTCTAGTTGTCTACTGGTATTATGTTCTAGTTGTCTACTGGTATTATGTTCTAGTTGTCTACTGGTATTATGTTCTAGTTGTCTACTGGTATTATGTTCTAGTTGTCTACTGGTATTATGTTCTAGTTATTATTATATTATATATTATCTACTGGTATTATGTTCTAGTTGTCTACTGGTATTATGTTCTAGTTATTACTGGTATTATATTATATATTATCTACTATATTATGTTCTATTATCTACTGGTATTATGTTCTAGTTGTCTACTTATTATGTTCTATTGTCTACTGGTATTATGTTCTAGTTGTCTACTGGTATTATGTTCTAGTTGTCTACTGGTATTATGTTCTAGTTGTCTACTGGTATTATGTTCTAGTTGTCTACTGGTATTATGTTCTAGTTATTATTATATTATATATTATCTACTGGTATTATGTTCTAGTTGTCTACTGGTATTATGTTCTAGGTGTCTACTGGTATTATGTTCTAGTTGTCTACTGGTATTATGTTCTAGTTGTCTTCTGGTATTATGTTCTAGATGTCTACTGGTATTATGTTCTAGGTGTCTACTGGTATTATGTTCTAGTTGTCTTCTGGTATTATGTTCTAGGTGTCTACTGGTATTATGTTCTAGGTGTCTTCTGGTATTATGTTCTAGTTGTCTTCTGGTATTATGTTCTAGGTGTCTACTGGTATTATGTTCTAGGTGTCTTCTGGTATTATGTTCTAGGTGTCTTCTGGTATTATGTTCTAGTTGTCTTCTGGTATTATGTTCTAGGTGTCTACTGGTATTATGTTCTAGTTATTATTATATTATATATTGTCTACTGGTATTATGTTCTAGTTGTCTTCTGGTATTATGTTCTAGTTGTCTACTGGTATTATGTTCTAGTTGTCTTCTGGTATTATGTTCTAGTTGTCTAGTTGTCTGGTATTATGTTCTAGTTGTCTACTGGTATTATGTTCTAGTTACTTATTATATTCTAGTTGTCTACTGGTATTATGTTCTAGTTGTCTACTGGTATTATGTTCTAGTTGTCTACTGGTATTATGTTCTATGTTCTAGTTATCTACTGGTATTATGTTCTAGTTGTCTACTGGTATTATGTTCTAGTTATTATTATATGTTCTAGTTATCTACTGGTATTATGTTCTAGTTATTACTTATTATTATATATTATCTACTGGTATTATGTTCTAGTTGTCTACTGGTATTATGTTCTAGTTGTCTACTGGTATTATGTTCTAGTTGTCTACTGGTATTATGTTCTAGTTGTCTACTGGTATTATGTTCTAGTTGTCTACTGGTATTATGTTCTAGTTATTATTATATTATATATTATCTACTGGTATTATGTTCTAGGTGTCTACTGGTATTATGTTCTAGTTGTCTACTGGTATTATGTTCTAGTTATTATTATATTATATATTATCTACTGGTATTATGTTCTAGTTGTCTACTGGTATTATGTTCTAGTTGTCTACTGGTATTATGTTCTAGTTATTATTATATTATATATTATCTACTGGTATTATGTTCTAGATGTCTACTGGTATTATGTTCTAGGTGTCTTCTGATATTATGTTCTAGTTGTCTACTGGTATTATGTTCTAGTTATTATTATATTATATATTATCTACTGGTATTATGTTCTAGTTATCTACTTATATTATGTCTGTCTGGTATTATGTTCTAGTTGTCTACTGGTATTATGTTCTAGTTATTATTATATTATATATTATCTTCTGGTATTATGTTCTAGTTGTCTACTGGTATTATGTTCTAGTTATTATTATATTATATATTATCTACTGGTATTATGTTCTAGTTGTCTTCTGGTATTATGTTCTAGTTGTCTTCTGGTATTATGTTCTAGTTGTCTACTGGTATTATGTTCTAGTTGTCTACTGGTATTATGTTCTAGTTGTCTACTGGTATTATGTTCTAGGTGTCTACTGGTATTATGTTCTAGTTGTCTACTGGTATTATGTTCTAGTTATTATTATATTATATATTATCTACTGGTATTATGTTCTAGTTATTATTATATTATATATTATCTACTGGTATTATGTTCTAGTACTCTACT
>NC_060195.1:71344348-71361848 GCF_021184085.1 Oncorhynchus gorbuscha | reverse complement strand
GACTGGATGATACAGACTGGATGATGTGGTCTATACAGACTGGATGATACAGATTGGATGATGTGGTCTATACAGACTGGATGATGTGGTCTATACAGACTGGATGTTGTGGTCTATATAGACTGGATGATACAGACTGGATGATGTGGTCTATATAGACTGGATGATACAGACTGGATGATATGGTCTATACAGACTGGATGATATGGTCTATATAGACTGGATGATACAGACTGGATGATGTGGTCTATATAGACTGGATGATACAGACTGGATGATACGGTCTATATAGACTGGATGATACAGACTGGATGATGTGGTCTATATAGACTGGATGATACAGACTGGATGATATGGTCTATACAGACTGGATGATATGGTCTATATAGACTGGATGATACAGACTGGATGATGTGGTCTATATAGACTGGATGATACAGACTGGATGATACGGTCTATACAGACTGGATGATACAGACTGGATGATACAGACTGGATGATACAGACTGGATGATACAGACTGGATTATGTGGTCTATATAGACTGGATGATACAGACTGGATGATATGGTCTATACAGACTGGATGATATGGTCTATATAGACTGGATGATACAGACTGGGTGATGTGGTCTATACAGACTGGATGATACAGACTGGATGATGTGGTCTATACAGACTGGATGATGTGGTCTATACAGACTGGATGATACAGACTGGATGATGTGGTCTATACAGACTGGATGATACAGACTGGATGATACAGACTGGATGATGTGGTCTATACAGACTGGATGATACAGACTGGATGTTGTGGTCTATATAGACTGGATGATACAGACTGGATGATGTGGTCTATACAGACTGGATGATACAGACTGGATGATATGGTCTATACAGACTGGATGATATGGTCTATACAGACTGGATGATACAGACTGGATGATGTGGTCTATACAGACTGGATGATGTGGTCTATACAGACTGGATGATACAGACTGGATGATGTGGTCTATACAGACTGGATGTTATGGTCTATATAGACTGGATGATGTGGTCTATACAGACTGGATGATACAGACTGGATGATGTGGTCTATACAGACTGGATGATACAGACTGGATGATGTGGTCTATACAGACTGGATGTTATGGTCTATACAGACTGGATGATGTGGTCTATACAGACTGGATGATACAGACTGGATGATACAGACTGGATGATATGGTCTATACAGACTGGATGATATGGTCTATACAGACTGGATGATACAGACTGGATGATGTGGTCTATACAGACTGGATGATATGGTCTATACAGACTGGATGATATGGTCTATACAGACTGGATGATACAGACTGGATGATGTGGTCTATACATACTGGATGATCCAGACTGGATGATGTGGTTTATACAGACTCTGGATTTTCCAAAACCACATTGTCCTGATCCTCTGGAAGCCACTGTTGAGGACGTATTGGTGTAATGTATAGACAGTACTTAGTAATGAAGTTATGTCTCTGTTGAGGACGTGTTGGTGTAATGTATAGACAGTACTTAGTAATGAAGTTATGTCTCTGTTGAGGACGTATTGGTGTAATTTATAGTGAGGACGTGTTGGTGTAATTTATAGACAGTACTTAGTAATGAAGTTATGTCTCTGTTGAGGACGTGTTGGTGTAATTTATAGACAGTACTTAGTCCTTCTGTAGCTCAGTTGGTAGAGCATGGCACTTGTAACGCCAGGGTAGTGGGTTCGATCCCCGGGACCACCCATATGTAGAATGTATGCACACATGACTGTAAGTCGCTTTGGATAAAAGCGTCTGCTAAATGGCATATATTATTATTATTATTAGTAATGAAGTTATGTCTCTGTTGAGGACGTGTTGGTGTAATGTATAGACAGTACTTAGTAATGAAGTTATGCCTCTGTTGAGGACGTGTTGGTGTAATTTATAGACAGTACTTAGTAATGAAGTTATGTCTCTGTTGAGGACGTATTGGTGTAATGTATAGACAGTACTTAGTAATGAAGTTATGTCTCTGTTGAGGACGTGTTGGTGTAATGTATAGTGAGGACGTATTGGTGTAATGTATAGACAGTACTTAGTAATGAAGTTATGTCTCTGTTGAGGACGTGTTGGTGTAATGTATAGACAGTACTTAGTAATGAAGTTATGTCTCTGTTGAGGACGTGTTGGTGTAATGTATAGTGAGGACGTATTGGTGTAATGTATAGACAGTACTTAGTAATGAAGTTATGTCTCTGTTGAGGACGTATTGGTGTAATGTATAGTGAGGACGTGTTGGTGTAATGTATAGACAGTACTTAGTAATGAAGTTATGTCTCTGTTGAGGACGTATTGGTGTAATGTATAGACAGTACTTAGTAATGAAGTTATGTCTCTGTTGAGGACGTGTTGGTGTAATGTATAGACAGTACTTAGTAATGAAGTTATGTCTCTGTTGAGGACGTGTTGGTGTAATTTATAGACAGTACTTAGTAATGAAGTTATGTCTCTGTTGAGGACGTATTGGTGTAATTTATAGACAGTACTCCAATGGCAGTATACAGTACTCAAAACACATTCAGAGCAAACCGTGTTGATCTTCAGTGGGGGAAGCTAAAACTTTATTCAACAAATGCTTAAAAAAATGTTGTAAAGTTAATCGCCTTCTTAACTTCTACCATGGACGGTTGTGTGTGTGTGTGTGTGTGTGTGTAGAGAACTGGTGATAAAGACATATAACTCAGTAGTGTTAAAGGTCTTCTAATATCCTCCTCTCTCCTCCTCTCCACTCTCCTCTTATCCCCTCTCTCCTCTCATATCCTCTTTCCTCCTCTCTCCTCTCATTTCCTTTCTCCTCCTCTCTCCTCTCATCCCCTTTCTCCTCCTCTCTCCTCTTATCTCATCTTCTCCTCCTCTCCTCTCATTTCCTCTCTCCTCCTCTCTCCTCTCATCCCCTCTCTCCTCCTCTCTCCTCTCATCCCCTCTCTCCTCCTCTCTCATCTTCTCCTCCTCTCCTCTCATTTCCTCTCTCCTCCTCTCTCCTCTCATCCCCTCTCTCCTCCTCTCTCCTCTTATCTCATCTTCTCCTCCTCTCTCCTCTCATCCCCTCTCTCCTCCTCTCTCCTCTATTCTCCTCTCTCCTCATATCTTCTCCCCTCGCATATAATCTTCTCTCTCCTCCTCTCCGCCTCTCTCCTAATATATAATATCCCCTCTCTCTCCTCTCTCCTCTCTCCCCTCTCTCTCTCTCTCTCTCTCTCTCTCTCTCTCTCTCTCTCTCTCTCTCTCTCTCTCTCTAAAAGACTAACAAGTATGTTCTCTAATTAATGCTTGAGTCAGCTGTCTCTCCTTTGTGTATGTAGTGAAAAGTACCTTCCATTTTCCACCACATAAACCCAATATAATGAATCCGATGTGTTTTACACTATAATGCTGCTCTATATGAGTCGTACCGAATGAAGTCTTGAAATGCACTGTGGGTTGACACCTTAGTATGTCAACGGTAGAAATCTGACAAAGAAAATGTTTGTGTGTGTGTGCGAGTGTGTGTGTGTGTGTGTGTGTGTGTGTGCGTGTGTGTGTGCGTGTGCGTGTGCGTGTGCGTGTGCGTGTGCGTGTGTGTGTGTGTGTGTGTGTGTGTGTGTGTGTGTGTGTGTGTGTGTGTGTGTGTGTGTGTGTGTGTGTGTGTGTGTGTGTGTGTGTGTGTGTGCGAGTGCGAGTGTGTGTGTGTGTGTGTGGTGGGGTAATGTCTCATCCTCCACTGAGACATGGCTATAGCAGTATCACCCCAGGCTCTGTTTGTCTACGTAGTGTTTGTTTGTTTTTCACACACGACCACACACACACACAGGACCACACACACACACACACACACCCCTCTCCCAGCCTCCACTCCACCCGTCCCTTCCCTTTTTACAGGTTTTCCAATTTCAGTGGCTTCCTCTGGAGCGGTTTGATGAATGTCACATGGGCCTGACCTCCTAGATAACCCTACCTTTCTTCTGGGGGAAATTCATCAGACGTGTTCCGGGGGCCTCTGGGATGTGTGATGCAGCACTCAAGGTGAGTGGTTGTAACTGGGTTCTCAGACGGCCAGATAGCAGGAGTAGACAGACAGACAGACAAGCAGACAGGCAGGCAGGCAGACAGAAAAACAGACAGACAGACAGACAGACAGACAGACAGACAGACAGACAGACAGACAGACAGACAGACAGACAGACAGACAGACAGACAGACAGACAGACAGACAGACAGACAGACAGACAGACAGACAGACAGACAGACAGACAGACAGACAGACAGACATGGGGCAGGATGTGATTTCCTCGTGACAATACAGAGGGACAGGTGTGTGTGTGTGTGTGTGTGTGTGTGTGTGTGTGTGTGTGTGTGTGTGTGTGTGTGTGTGTGTGTGTGTGTGTGTGTGTGTGTGTGTGTGTGTGTGTGTGTGTGTGTGTGTGTGTGTGTGTGTGTGTGTGTGTGTGTGTGTGTGTGTGTGTGTGGAGGGGTTGGGGTTGTTAGAGAAAGATTATTAGAGAAAGATTATTAGAGAAAATAAACTTGGAAATGTTAGTGTGCCTCCAGTTCTTCTGAAAGTAATAATTTGTTGATCGTAGAGGTTTCTAGTAATTAGAAAACTTTATCTGAAACTCAACGTTATTTCCTTTCTGGTAATATGGATTGTAATGTCTAATTATCGTAGCCTGTGGTGGCCATTAACATACATGTTTTTCAGTTAAAGATGAAGAAAAAGAATAGGATTACTCCCAAATAGCACCCTATTCCCTATATAGTGCACTACGTTAGTCCAGAGCCCTATAGAACCCTATTCCCTATTTAGTGCACTAGATTAGACCAGGGCCCTATAGAACCCTATTCCCTATTTAGTGCACTACGTTAGACCAGGGCCCTATGGCACCCTGATCAAAAGAAGTGCACTATTTTGGGAATAGGGTGCCATTTGGGAGTAAACCTCGGTGAGTAGGTGAACCAGGACAGAAAGAGACATTGTTCAGTCTGATTCCTCTAGTATAATGATGAGTGGACGGTGCTGATAAGAACAGTGCTGATTACCACGATAATGAAATATAAGAGGCTTATTAGAGAAAAAAGTAATGAAAATTCCTCCACATAGTTCTAATTTCACTATAGATAGAATCCCACTTTGCACATATAATTGAAAAAAACTATGACAATGCCACCAGGGGTGACAGGAAATATAACTCTTCTTCTTCTGCTGCTTCTTCTCTTTCTTCTTCTTCTTCTTTCTTCTTCTTCTTCTCTTTCTTCTTCTTCTTCTTTCTTCTTCTTCTTCTTCTTTCTTCTTTCTTCTTCTTCTTCTTCTTTCTTCTTTCTTCTTCTTCTTTCTTTCTTCTTCTTTCTTTCTTCTTCTTCTTCTTCTTCTTTCTTTCTTCTTCTTTCTTTCTTCTTCTTCTTCTTTCTTCTTTCTTTCTTCTTCTCTTCTTCTTCTTCTCTTTCTTCTTCTTCTCTTTCTTCTTCTTCTTCTTTCTTCTTCTCTTTCTTCTCTTCCTTCTTCTTCTCTTTCTGAGAATAAAATGTATCTTACTTGTAGGCTAAAAAGAGTCTTGATGATTGTTTATGCCATGTACTGCTATGCACGGCTAATGTACTGCTAAAGTACTGCTATGCACTGCTAATGTACTGCTAATGTATGGTCCTTCTGTAGCTCAGTTGGTAGAGCATGGCGCTTGTAATGCCAGGGTAGTGGGATCGATTCCCGGGACCACCCATACGTAGAATGTATGCACACATGACTGTAAGTCGCTTTGGATAAAATCGTCTGCTAAATGGCATATATTATTATTATGTATGTGCTGCTGTGCGCTGCTATGTGCTGCTGTGCGCTGCTATGCGCTGCTATGCGCTGCTATGCGCTGCTATAAATATGACATGTATGGGTTATAAATATGACATGTATGGGTTATAATTATGGGTTATAAATATGACATGTATGGGTTATAAATATGACATGTATGGGTTATAATTATGGGTTATAAATATGACATGTATGGGTTATAAATATGTGCTATAAATAGGACATGTATGAGTTATTAATATGACATGTATGGGTTATAAATATGGGTTATAAATATGACATGTATGGGTTATAAATATGGGTTATAAATATGACATGTATGGGTTATAAATATGGGTTATAAATATGGGTTATAAATATGACATGTATGGGTTATTAATATGGGTTATAAATATGGGTTATAAATATGACATGTATGGGTTATAAATATGGGTTATAAATATGACATGTATGGGTTATAAATATGGGTTATAAATATGGGTTATAAATATGACATGTATGGGTTATAAATATGGGTTATAAATATGACATGTATGGGTTATAAATATGCGTTATAAATAGGACATGTATGGGTTATTAATATGGGTTATAAATATGGGTTATAAATATGACATGTATGGGTTATAAATATGGGTTATAAATATGACATGTATGGGTTATAAATATGCGTTATAAATAGGACATGTATGGGTTATTAATATGGGTTATAAATATGGGTTATAAATATGACATGTATGGGTTATAAATAGGACATGTATGGGTTATTAATATGGGTTATAAATATGGGTTATAAATATGACATGTATGGGTTATAAATATGCGTTATAAATAGGACATGTATGGGTTATTAATATGGGTTATAAATATGGGTTATAAATATGACATGTATGGGTTATAAATAGGACATGTATGGGTTATTAATATGGGTTATAAATATGGGTTATAAATATGGCATGTATGGGTTATAAATATGGGTTATAAATAGGACATGTATGGGTTATTAATATGGGTTATAAATATGGGTTATAAATATGACATGTATGGGTTATAAATAGGACATGTATGGGTTATTAATATGGGTTATAAATATGGGTTATAAATATGACATGTATGGGTTATAAATATGGGTTATAAATAGGACATGTATGGGTTATAAATATGGGTTATAAATAGGACATGTATGGGTTATAAATATGGGTTATAAATAGGACATGTATGGGTTATAAATATGGGTTATAAATAGGACATGTATGGGTTATTAATATGGGTTATAAATATGGGTTATAAATATGACATGTATGGGTTATAAATATGGGTTATAAATAGGACATGTATGGGTTATAAATATGGGTTATAAATAGGACATGTATGGGTTATAAATATGGGTTATAAATAGGACATGTATGGGTTATACATATGACATGTATGGGTTATAAATAGGACATGTACTTTGGACCAGCCAAATGGCACCCTATTCCCTATGTAGTGCACTACTTTGGATGAGCCAAATGGCACCCTATTCCCTATGTAGTGCACTACTTCAGACCAGAACTCAAAAGGGGGACACAAATCATCTCTCTCCTCTAGGTTCTATATTCCTCTATCCTGTAGGTACTATATTCCTGTAGGTACTATATTCCTGTAGGTTCTATATTCCTCTATCCTGTAGGTTCTATATTCCTCTATCCTGTAGGTTCTATATTCCTCTATCCTGTAGGTTCTATATTCCTCTATCCTGAAGGTTATATATTCCTCTATCCTGTAGGTTCTATATTCCTGTAGGTTCTATATATATTCCTCTATCCTGTAGGTTCTATATTCCTCTATCCTGTAGGTTCTATATTCCTCTATCCTGTAGGTTCTATATTCCTCTATCCTGTAGTTTCTATATTCCTCTATCCTGTAGGTTCTATATTTCTCTATCCTGTAGGTTCTATATTCCTTTATCCTGTAGGTTCTATATTCCTCTATCCTGTAGGTTCTATATATTCCTCTATCCTGTAGGTACTATATTCCTCTATCCTGTAGGTTCTATATATTCCTCTATCCTGTAGGTTCTATATTCCTCTATCCTGTAGGTTCTATATTCCTCTATCCTGTAGGTTCTATATTCCTGTAGGTACTATATTCCTCTATCCTGTAGGTTCTATATTCCTCTATCCTGTAGGTTCTATATTCCTGTAGGTTCTATATTCCTCTATCCTGTAGGTTCTATATTCCTGTAGGTTCTATATTCCTCTATCCTGTAGGTTCTATATTCCTCTATCCTGTAGGTTCTATATTCCTCTATCCTGTAGGTTCTATATTCCTCTATCCTGTAGGTTATATATATTCCTCTATCCTGTAGGTACTATATTCCTCTATCCTGTAGGTTCTATATTCCTCTATCCTGTAGGTTCTATATTCCTCTATCCTGTAGGTTCTATATTTCTCTATCCTGTAGGTTCTATATTCCTCTATCCTGTAGGTTCTATATTCCTCTATCCTGTGGGTTCTATATATTCCTCTATCCTGTAGGTACTATATTCCTCTATCATGTAGGTTCTATATATTCCTCTATCCTGTAGGTTCTATATTCCTCTATCCTGTAGGTTCTATATTCCTCTATCCTGTAGGTTCTATATTCCTGTAGGTACTATATTCCTCTATCCTGTAGGTTCTATATTCCTCTATCCTGTAGGTTCTATATTCCTGTAGGTTCTATATTCCTCTATCCTGTAGGTTCTATATTCCTGTAGGTTCTATATTCCTCTATCCTGTAGGTTCTATATTCCTCTATCCTGTAGGTTCTATATTCCTCTATCCTGTAGGTTCTATATTCCTCTATCCTGTAGGTTCTATATTCCTCTATCCTGTAGGTTCTATATTCCTGTAGGTACTATATTCCTCTATCCTGTAGATTCTATATTCCTCTATCCTGTAGATTCTATATTCCTCTATCCTGTAGGTTCTATATTCCTCTATCCTGTAGGTTCTATATTCCTCTATCCTGTAGGTTCTATATTCCTCTATCCTGTAGGTTCTATATTCCTCTATCCTGTAGGTTCTATATTCCTGTAGGTACTATATTCCTCTATCCTGTAGGTTCTATATTCCTCTATCCTGTAGGTTCTATATTCCTCTATCCTGTAGGTTCTATATTACTCTATCCTGTAGGTTCTATATTCCTGTAGGTTCTATATTCCTCTATCCTGTAGGTTCTATATTCCTCTATCCTGTAGGTTCTATATTCCTCTATCCTGTAGGTTCTATATTCCTCTATCCTGTAGGTTCTATATTCCTGTAGGTACTATATTCCTCTATCCTGTAGGTTCTATATTCCTGTAGGTACTATATTCCTCTATCCTGTAGGTTCTATATTCCTCTATCCTGTAGGTTCTATATTCCTCTATCCTGTAGATTATATATTCCTCTATCCTGTAGGTTCTATATTCCTGTAGGTACTATATTCCTCTATCCTGTAGGTTCTATATTCCTGTAGGTTCTATATTCCTCTATCCTGTAGGTTCTATATTCCTGTAGGTTCTATATTCCTCTATCCTGTAGGTTCTATATTCCTGTAGGTTCTATATTCCTCTATCCTGTAGATTATATATTCCTCTATCCTGTAGGTTCTATATTCCTCTATCCTGTAGGTTCTATATTCCTCTATCCTGTAGGTTCTATATTCCTCTATCCTGTAGGTTCTATATTCCTCTATCCTGTAGGTTCTATATTTCTCTATCCTGTATGTTCTATATTCCTCTATCCTGTATGTTCTATATTCCTCTATCCTGTATGTTCTATATTCCTCTATCCTGTATGTTCTATATTCCTCTATCCTGTATGTTCTATATTCCTCTATCTGTACCGGCGTTCGTCTGTTGAAAGAAGAGAGTCGGACCGAAATGCAGCGTGTTGGTTACTCATGACTTTAATGAAAGAAACGCGGTCCATGAAATAACTGATACTAAATACAAAAACAACAAACGGAACGTGAAACTAATTACAGCCTATCTGGTGAACACTACACAAAGACAGGAACAAACACCCACAAAATACAAAGCGAAGCTATGGCTCCCTAAATACGGTTCCCAATCAGAGACAACGAGAATCACCTGACTCTGATTGAGAATCGCCTCAGGCAGCCAAGCCTATACAACACCCCTAATCAGCCGCGATCCCACATACTACAAACCCCAATATGAAAAACCCATTTCACACCCTGGCCTACCCAAACATATAACAAAAACACAAAATACCATGACCAAGGCGTGACACTATCGTGTAGATTATATATTCCTCTATCCTGTAGGTTCAATATTCCTCTGTCCTGTAGGTACTATATTCCTGTAGGTTCTATATTCCTCTATCCTGTAGGTTCTATATTCCTCTATCCTGTAGGTTCTATATTCCTCTATCCTGTAGGTTCTATATTCCTCTATCCTGTAGGTTCTATATTCCTCTATCCTGTAGGTTCTATATATTCCTCTATCCTGTATGTTCTATATTCCTCTATCCTGTAGGTTCTATATTCCTCTATCCTGTAGGTTCTATATTCCTCTATCCTGTAGGTTCTATATTCCTCTATCCTGTAGGTTCTATATTCCTCTATCCTGTAGGTTCTATATTCCTCTATCCTGTAGGTTCTATATTCCTCTATCCTGTAGGTTCTATATTCCTCTATCCTGTAGGTTCTATATTCCTCTATCCTGTAGGTTCTATATTCCTCTATCCTGTAGGTTCTATATTCCTCTATCCTGTAGGTTCTATATTCCTCTATCCTGTAGGTTCTATATTTCTCTATCCGTTAGGTACTATATTCCTGTAGGTTCTATATTCCTCTATCCTGTAGGTTCTATATTCCTCTATCCTGTAGGTACTATATTCCTGTAGGTTCTATATTCCTCTATCCTGTAGGTTCTATATTCCTCTATCCTGTAGGTTCTATATTCCTGTAGGTACTATATTCCTCTATCCTGTAGGTTCTATATTCCTCTATCCTGTAGGTTCTATATTCCTCTATCCTGTAGGTTCTATATTACTCTATCCTGTAGGTTCTATATTCCTGTAGGTTCTATATTCCTCTATCCTGTAGGTTCTATATTCCTCTATCCTGTAGGTTCTATATTCCTCTATCCTGTAGGTTCTATATTCCTCTATCCTGTAGGTTCTATATTCCTGTAGGTACTATATTCCTCTATCCTGTAGGTTCTATATTCCTGTAGGTACTATATTCCTCTATCCTGTAGGTTCTATATTCCTCTATCCTGTAGGTTCTATATTCCTCTATCCTGTAGATTATATATTCCTCTATCCTGTAGGTTCTATATTCCTGTAGGTACTATATTCCTCTATCCTGTAGGTTCTATATTCCTGTAGGTTCTATATTCCTCTATCCTGTAGGTTCTATATTCCTGTAGGTTCTATATTCCTCTATCCTGTAGGTTCTATATTCCTGTAGGTTCTATATTCCTCTATCCTGTAGATTATATATTCCTCTATCCTGTAGGTTCTATATTCCTGTAGGTTCTATATTCCTCTATCCTGTAGGTTCTATATTCCTGTAGGTACTATATTCCTCTATCCTGTAGGTTCTATATTCCTCTATCCTGTAGATTCTATATTCCTCTATCCTGTAGGTTCTATATTCCTCTATCCTGTAGGTTCTATATTCCTCTATCCTGTAGGTTCTATATTCCTCTATCCTGTAGGTTCTATATTCCTCTATCCTGTAGGTTCTATATTCCTCTATCCTGTATGTTCTATATTCCTCTATCCTGTATGTTCTATATTCCTCTATCCTGTATGTTCTATATTCCTCTATCTGTACCGGCGTTCGTCTGTTGAAAGAAGAGAGTCGGACCGAAATGCAGCGTGTTGGTTACTCATGACTTTAATGAAAGAAACGCGGTCCATGAAATAACTGATACTAAATACAAAAACAACAAACGGAACGTGAAACTAATTACAGCCTATCTGGTGAACACTACACAAAGACAGGAACAAACACCCACAAAATACAAAGCGAAGCTATGGCTCCCTAAATACGGTTCCCAATCAGAGACAACGAGAATCACCTGACTCTGATTGAGAATCGCCTCAGGCAGCCAAGCCTATACAACACCCCTAATCAGCCGCGATCCCACATACTACAAACCCCAATATGAAAAACCCATTTCACACCCTGGCCTACCCAAACATATAACAAAAACACAAAATACCATGACCAAGGCGTGACACTATCGTGTAGATTATATATTCCTCTATCCTGTAGGTTCAATATTCCTCTATCCTGTAGGTACTATATTCCTGTAGGTTCTATATTCCTCTATCCTGTAGGTTCTATATTCCTCTATCCTGTAGGTTCTATATTCCTCTATCCTGTAGGTTCTATATTCCTGTAGGTTCTATATATATTCCTCTATCCTGTAGGTTCTATATTCCTCTATCCTGTAGGTTCTATATTCCTCTATCCTGTAGGTTCTATATTCCTCTATCCTGTAGGTTCTATATTCCTCTATCCTGTAGGTTCTATATATTCCTCTATCCTGTAGGTTCTATATTTCTCTATCCGTTAGGTACTATATTCCTGTAGGTTCTATATTCCTCTATCCTGTAGGTTCTATATTCCTCTATCCTGTAGGTACTATATTCCTGTAGGTTCTATATTCCTCTATCCTGTAGGTTCTATATTCCTCTATCCTGTAGGTACTATAGTCCTCTATCCTGTAGGTTCTATATTTCTCTATCCGTTAGGTACTATATTCCTGTAGGTTCTATATTCCTCTATCCTGTAGGTTCTATATTCCTCTATCCTGTAGGTACTATATTCCTGTAGGTTCTATATTCCTCTATCCTGTAGGTTCTATATTCCTCTATCCTGTATGTTCTATATTTCCTCTATCCTGTACTAAAAACATCTTTGAAATAAAAATGGTTTGAGTGTAATTTATTTTGTACACCAAAGTCAAAGCGTCTGGGTTTGTAGACGGAATGACAGCCAGAACGAAGCGCTTCGTCCCCGTCAACGTAAGCCGCCATTGTTTATTGAAAAAAAACACATTATTCACTTTGTGTCATAATACCATTCTGTGAGTGACGGGTAGCCGATACCTAATAGAGCTGGATTGAATATTCAAATGTTTGACAAAGGCTCAGCTAAATGCTCTGCTCGCTGGTGTAATACACAACATTAACTATTGGGAACGGAGCCAAGCGAGCAGCAAGAGGAAAGACCTTTTTAAAAACACAGGAAGCCGAGAGAGGATTTCCCCAGCCGAGAGTAACCAGATACACCTCTTTTTCATGTCAACTCAGAAACGTGTTAACATTGTTTAAGCCCCACAGTCTAGTACTCTGGAATTGACTTAATATGTATGTGTATATATATGAGTTTCTCTATATTCTCATAAACATTTTTCTATGTTTTATCACACACAGATGCTGGAAGGCAAGGCATGCTATGATTTACAGTTATGATGAAATGAAATGGTCTCTCTCTCTCTCTCTCTCTCTCTCTCTCTCTCTCTCTCTCTCTCTCTCTCTCTCTCCTCTCCTCTCCTCTCCTCTCCTCTCATCTCCTCTCCTCTCCTCTCTCCTCTCCTCTCCTCTCCCTCTCTCCTCCTCCCCTCCTCTCCTCTCCTCTCCTCTCCTCTCCTCTCCTCTCCTCTCCTCTCCTCTCCTCCCATTTTCTCTCCTCCCATTTCCTCTCCTCTCCTCCTCTCCTCTCCTCTCCTCTCCTCTCCTCTCCTCTCCTCTCCTCTCCTCTCTCTCTCCCTCTCCTCTCCTCTCCCTCCTCTCCTCTCCTCTCCTCTCCTCTCCTCTCCTCTCCTCTCCTCTCCTCCTCTCCTCTCCTCTCCTCTCCTCTCTCCTCTCCTCTCCTCCTCTCCTCTCCTCTCCTCTCCTCTCCTCCCATTTTCTCTCCTCCCATTTCCTCTCCTCTCCTCTCCTCCCCTCCCCTCTCCTCTCCTCTCCTCCAGTATATAGTATGACTCATAGAACTGTTCAGCATCGGGGCATCTCTGTGTTAACAAGAGACACAATATCAACACCCACACTCTCCTCTCATCACAACAGTACTGGTCATTCGTTCCTCCTCCTCTCCAACTATCCCTTCACTTCCTTTCACAAACAGGGAAGAATAATTGCTTCTACTCCTAACCCCCGCCCCCCCCCCCTATTCTTGTGCATATCGGTTCGCTGGCTCCGGTGGAGAAAAAAACAAGACAAGACAGAGAGAACAAGTGAAAAGAAGTCCCATCTATTGGCGTCTCCGTTGAGCAGGGGAGCAGTTTGGCCTGACAGAAGAGTCTTGGTGGCGCTCGGATCAGTGCGTTCAGAGCAGCTACGCACCATTCACTGACTCTGAATGGAGGAGGCTCAGCCGACCCACAACCCCCTACATGCATTGTTTTTCTGTCACTGTGTGAAACTAGGACATAAAACAAGAGAAGAACAGAGGAGAAGACGGTCCTGTGGACCTGTTTGTTTGGGTGTTTTATTCAGACAGAAGACGGTCCTGTGGACCTGTTTGTTTGGGTGTTTTATTCAGACAGAAGACGGTCCTGTGGTCCTGTTTTATTCAGACAGAAGACGGTCCTGTGGACCTGTTTGTTTGGGTGTTTTATTCAGACAGATGACGGTCCTGTGGACCTGTTTGTTTGGGTGTTTTATTCAGACAGAAGACGGTCCTGTGGTCCTGTTTTATTCAGACAGATGACGGTCCTGTGGTCCTGTTTTATTCAGACAGAAGACGGTCCTGTGGACCTGTTTGTTTGGGTGTTTTATTCAGACAGAAGACGGTCCTGTGGACCTGTTTGTTTGGGTGTTTTATTCAGACAGATGAGGGTCCTGTGGACCTGTTTTATTCAGACAGAAGACGGTCCTGTGGTCCTGTTTTATTCAGACAGAAGACTGTCCTGTGGTCCTGTTTTATTCAGACAGAAGACGGTCCTGTGGTCCTGTTTTATTCAGACAGAAGACGGTCCTGTGGTCCTGTTTTATTCAGACAGAAGACGGTCCTGTGGACCTGTTTGTTTGGGTGTTTTATTCAGACAGAAGACGGTCCTGTGGACCTGTTTGTTTGGGTGTTTTATTCAGACAGAAGACGGTCCTGTGGACCTGTTTGTTTGGGTGTTTTATGCAGACAGAAGACGGTCCTGTGGACCTGTTTGTTTGGGTGTTTTATTCAGACAGAAGACGGTCCTGTGGACCTGTTTGTTTGGGTGTTTTATTCAGACAGATGACGGTCCTGTGGACCTGTTTGTTTGGGTGTTTTATTCAGACAGAAGACGGTCCTGTGGACCTGTTTGTTTGGGTGTTTTATTCAGGCAGAAGACAGTCCTGTGGTCCTGTTTTATTCAGACAGAAGACGGTCCTGTGGTCCTGTGGTCCTGTGGTCCTGTTTTATTCAGACAGATGACGGTCCTGTGGTCCTGTTTGTTTGGGTGTTTTATTCAGACAGAAGACGGTCCTGTGGTCCTGTTTTATTCAGACAGAAGACGGTCCTGTGGTCCTGTGGTCCTGTTTTATTCAGACAGATGACGGTCCTGTGGTCCTGTTTGTTTGGGTGTTTTATTCAGACAGAAGACGGTCCTGTGGTCCTGTTTTATTCAGACAGAAGACGGTCCTGTGGACCTGTTTGTTTGGGTGTTTTATTCAGACAAATGAGGGTCCTATGGTCCTGTTTGTTTGGGTGTTTTATTCAGACAGATGAGGGTCCTGTGGACCTGTTTGTTTGGGTGTTTTATTCAGACAGAAGACGGTCCTGTGGCCCTGTGGTCCTGTTTTATTCCGACAGATGACGGTCCTGTGGTCCTGTTTGTTTGGGTGTTTTATTCAGACAGA
This sequence comes from Oncorhynchus gorbuscha, assembly GCF_021184085.1. Classification (NCBI taxonomy): domain Eukaryota; kingdom Metazoa; phylum Chordata; class Actinopteri; order Salmoniformes; family Salmonidae; genus Oncorhynchus; species Oncorhynchus gorbuscha. The sequence goes on along the minus strand of NC_060195.1, from coordinate 71,346,169 downwards.
AGACGGTCCTGTGGTCCTGTTTTATTCAGACAGAAGACGGTCCTGTGGTCCTGTGGTCCTGTTTTATTCAGACAGATGACGGTCCTGTGGTCCTGTTTGTTTGGGTGTTTTATTCAGACAGAAGACGGTCCTGTGGTCCTGTTTTATTCAGACAGAAGACGGTCCTGTGGACCTGTTTGTTTGGGTGTTTTATTCAGACAAATGAGGGTCCTATGGTCCTGTTTGTTTGGGTGTTTTATTCAGACAGATGAGGGTCCTGTGGTCCTGTGGTCCTGTTTTATTCCGACAGATGACGGTCCTGTGGTCCTGTTTGTTTGGGTGTTTTATTCAGACAGAAGACGGTCCTGTGGTCCTGTTTTATTCAGACAGAAGACGGTCCTGTGGTCCTGTGGTCCTGTTTTATTCAGACAGATGACGGTCCTGTGGTCCTGTTTGTTTGGGTGTTTTATTCAGACAGAAGACGGTCCTGTGGTCCTGTTTTATTCAGACAGAAGACAGTCCTGTGGACCTGTTTGTTTGGGTGTTTTATTCAGACAAATGAGGGTCCTATGGTCCTGTTTGTTTGGGTGTTTTATTCAGACAGATGAGGGTCCTGTGGACCTGTTTGTTTGGGTGTTTTATTCAGACAGAAGACGGTCCTGTGGTCCTGTGGTCCTGTTTTATTCCGACAGATGACGGTCCTGTGGTCCTGTTTGTTTGGGTGTTTTATTCAGACAGAAGACGGTCCTGTGGTCCTGTTTTATTCAGACAGAAGACGGTCCTGTGGTCCTGTTTTATTCAGACAGAAGACGGTCCTGTGGACCTGTTTGTTTGGGTGTTTTATTCAGACAAATGAGGGTCCTATGGTCCTGTTTGTTTGGGTGTTTTATTCAGACAGATGAGGGTCCTGTGGACCTGTTTGTTTGGGTGTTTTATTCAGACAGAAGACAGTCCTGTGGTCCTGTTTGTTTGGGTGTTTTATTCAGACAGAAGACAGTCCTGTGGTCCTGTTTTATTCAGACAGAAGACGGTCCTGTGGTCCTGTTTGTTTGGGTGTTTTATTCAGACAGAAGACGGTCCTGTGGTCCTGTTTTATTCAGACAGAAGACGGTCCTGTGGACCTGTTTGTTTGGGTGTTTTATTCAGACAAATGAGGGTCCTATGGTCCTGTTTGTTTGGGTGTTTTATTCAGACAGATGAGGGTCCTGTGGACCTGTTTGTTTGGGTGTTTTATTCAGACAAATGAGGGTCCTATGGTCCTGTTTGTTTGGGTGTTTTATTCAGACAAATGAGGGTCCTATGGTCCTGTTTGTTTGGGTGTTTTATTCAGACAGATGAGGGTCCTGTGGACCTGTTTGTTTGGGTGTTTTATTCAGACAAATGAGGGTCCTATGGTCCTGTTTGTTTGGGTGTTTTATTCAGACAGAAGACGGTCCTGTGGACCTGTTTGTTTGGGTGTTTTATTCAGGCAGAAGACAGTCCTGTGGTCCTGTTTTATTCAGACAGAAGACGGTCCTGTGGTCCTGTGGTCCTGTTTTATTCAGACAGATGACGGTCCTGTGGTCCTGTTTGTTTGGGTGTTTTATTCAGACAGAAGACGGTCCTGTGGTCCTGTTTTATTCAGACAGAAGACGGTCCTGTGGACCTGTTTGTTTGGGTGTTTTATTCAGACAAATGAGGGTCCTATGGTCCTGTTTGTTTGGGTGTTTTATTCAGACAGAAGACGGTCCTGTGGTCCTGTTTTATTCAGACAGAAGACGGTCCTGTGGACCTGTTTGTTTGGGTGTTTTATTCAGACAAATGAGGGTCCTATGGTCCTGTTTGTTTGGGTGTTTTATTCAG
>NC_060195.1:71333556-71344248 GCF_021184085.1 Oncorhynchus gorbuscha | reverse complement strand
TGTTCTATGAGGTGTTCTATGAGGTGTTCTATGAGGTGTTCTATGAGGTGTTCTATGAGGTGTTCTATGAGGTGTTCTATGAGGTGTTCTATGAGGTGTTCTTAAGGTGTTTAAGGTGTTCTATGAGGTGTTCTTTGAGGTGTTCTATGAGGTGTTCTATGAGGTGTTCTTTGAGGTGTTCTATGAGGTGTTCTAGGTGAGGTGTTCTTTGAGGTGTTCTATGAGGTGTTCTATGAGGTGTTCTATGAGGTGTTCTATGAGGTGTTCTTTAAGGTGTTCTATGAGGTGTTCTATGAGGTGTTCTTTAAGGTGTTCTATGAGGTGTTCTATGAGGTGTTCTATGAGGTGTTCTTTAAGGTGTTCTTTAAGGTGTGAGGTGTTCTATGAGGTGTTCTATGAGGTGTTCTTTGAGGTGTTCTATGAGGTGTTCTATGAGGTGTTCTTTAAGGTGTTCTATGAGGTGTTCTTTGAGGTGTTCTAGGTGAGGTGTTCTATGAGGTGTTCTATGAGGTGTTCTATGAGGTGTTCTATGAGGTGTTCTATGAGGTGTTCTATGAGGTGTTCTATGAGGTGTTCTTTAAGGTGTTCTTTAAGGTGTTCTATGAGGTGTTCTATGAGGTGTTCTATGAGGTGTTCTATGAGGTGTTCTATGAGGTGTTCTATGAGGTGTTCTATGAGGTGTTCTTTAAGGTGTTCTATGAGGTGTTCTATGAGGTGTTCTTTGAGGTGTTCTTTAAGGTGTTCTATGAGGTGTTCTATGAGGTGTTCTATGAGGTGTTCTATGAGGTGTTCTATGAGGTGTTCTGAGGTGTTCTTTGAGGTGTTCTTTGAGGTGTTCTATGAGGTGTTCTTTGAGGTGTTCTATGAGGTGTTCTATGAGGTGTTCTATGAGGTGTTCTATGAGGTGTTCTATGAGGTGTTCTATGAGGTGTTCTATGAGGTGTTCTATGAGGTGTTCTATGAGGTGTTCTTTAAGGTGTTCTATGAGGTGTTCTATGAGGTGAGGTGTTCTATGAGGTGTTCTGAGGTGTTCTATGAGGTGTTCTATGAGGTGTTCTATGAGGTGTTCTTAAGGTGTTCTTTGAGGTGTTCTTTGAGGTGTTCTTTGAGTGTGAGGTGTTCTTTGAGGTGTTCTATGAGGTGTTCTATGAGGTGTTCTATGAGGTGTTCTTTAAGGTGTTCTTTGAGGTGTTCTATGAGGTGTTCTATGAGGTGTTCTATGAGGTGTTCTATGAGGTGTTCTTTAAGGTGTTCTTTAAGGTGTTCTAGGTGTTCTTAAGGTGTTCTATGAGGTGTTCTTTAAGGTGTTCTATGAGGTGTGTTCTAGGTGTTCTTTAAGGTGTTCTATGAGGTGTTCTGAGGTGTTCTATGAGGTGTTCTGAGGTGAGGTGTTCTTTATGAGGTGTTCTATGAGGTGTTCTTTAAGGTGTTCTATGAGGTGTTCTATGAGGTGTTCTAGGTGAGGTGTTCTATGAGGTGTTCTATGAGGTGTTCTGAGGTGTTCTTGAGGTGTTCTTTAAGGTGTTCTGAGGTGAGGTGTTCTATGAGGTGTTCTATGAGGTGTTCTTTAAGGTGTTCTCTTTGAGGTGTTCTATGAGGTGTTCTATGAGGTGTTCTTTAAGGTGTTCTATGAGGTGTTCTATGAGGTGTTCTATGAGGTGTTCTATGAGGTGGTGTTCTTTGAGGTGTTCTTTGAGGTGTTCTATGAGGTGTTCTATGAGGTGAGGTGTTCTTTGAGGTGTTCTATGAGGTGTTCTTGAGGTGTTCTATGAGGTGTTCTGAGGTGTTCTATGAGGTGTTCTATGAGGTGTTCTATGAGGTGTTCTATGAGGTGTTCTATGAGGTGTTCTATGAGGTGTTCTAGGTGAGGTGTTCTATGAGGTGTTCTATGAGGTGTTCTATGAGGTGTTCTATGAGGTGGTGAGGTGTTCTATGAGGTGTTCTATGAGGTGTTCTTTGAGGTGTTCTTGAGGTGTTCTTTGAGGTGTTCTATGAGGTGTTCTATGAGGTGTTCTATGAGGTGTTCTTGAGGTGTTCTATGAGGTGTTCTTTAAGGTGTTCTATGAGGTGTTCTTTGAGGTGTTCTATGAGGTGTTCTATGAGGTGTTCTTTAAGGTGTTCTATGAGGTGTTCTATGAGGTATGAGGTGTTCTTTAAGGTGTTCTATGAGGTGTTCTTTGAGGTGTTCTATGAGGTGTTCTATGAGGTGTTCTATGAGGTGTTCTTTGAGGTGTTCTATGAGGTGTTCTTTGAGGTGTTCTTTATGAGGTGTTCTATGAGGTGTTCTATGAGGTGTTCTTTATGAGGTGTTCTATGAGGTGTTCTTTAAGGTGTGTTCTTTGAGGTGTTCTTGAGGTGTTCTATGAGGTGTTCTATGAGGTGTTCTTTGAGGTGTTCTTTGAGGTGTTCTATGAGGTGTTCTTTAGGTGTTCTATGAGGTGTTCTTTATGAGGTGTTCTTTAAGGTGTTCTTTGAGGTGTTCTATGAGGTGTTCTATGAGGTGTTCTTTAAGGTGTTCTATGAGGTGTTCTATGAGGTGTTCTATGAGGTGTTCTATGATGTTCTTTAAGGTGTTCTATGAGGTGTTCTATGAGGTGTTCTTTGAGTGTTCTATGAGGTGTTCTATGAGGTGTTCTATGAGGTGTTCTATGAGGTGTTCTATGAGGTGTTCTATGAGGTGTTCTATGAGGTGTTCTTTAAGGTGTTCTATGAGGTGAGGTGTTCTATGAGGTGTTCTTTGAGGTGTTCTATGAGGTGTTCTTTGAGGTGTTCTGAGGTGAGGTGGTGTTCTATGAGGTGTTCTATGAGGTGTTGTTCTATGAGGTGTTTAAGGTGTTCTATGAGGTGTGAGGTGTTCTGAGGTGTTCTTTGAGGTGTTCTATGTGTTCTTTAAGGTGTTCTATGAGGTGTTCTGAGGTGAGGTGTTCTATGAGGTGTTCTTTAAGGTGTTCTATGAGGTGTTCTTTGAGGTGTTCTATGAGGTGTTCTATGAGGTGTTCTTTAAGGTGTTCTATGAGGTGTTCTATGAGGTGTTCTATGAGGTGTTCTTTGAGGTGTTCTATGAGGTGTTCTATGAGGTGTTCTATGAGGTGTTCTATGAGGTGTTCTATGAGGTGTTCTATGAGGTGTTCTTTAAGGTGTTCTATGAGGTGTGTTCTTTGAGGTGTTCTATGAGGTGTTCTTTGAGGTGTTCTATGAGGTGTTCTATGAGGTGTTCTATGAGGTGTTCTATGAGGTGTTCTATGAGGTGTTCTATGAGGTGTTCTTTGAGGTGTTCTATGAGGTGTTCTTTGAGGTGTTCTTGAGGTGTTCTATGAGGTGTTCTAGAGGTGTTCTATGAGGTGTTCTTTAAGGTGTTCTTTGAGGTGTTCTTGAGGTGTTCTTTGAGGTGTTTTGAGGTGTTCTATGAGGTGTTCTATGAGGTGTTCTATGAGGTGTTCTATGAGGTGTTCTTTAGGTGTTCTTTGAGGTGTTCTTTAAGGTGTTCTTTAAGGTGTTCTATGAGGTGTTCTATGAGGTGTTCTATGAGGTGTTCTATGAGGTGTTCTATGAGGTGTTCTATGAGGTTCTTTAAGGTGTGTTCTTAAGGTGTTTTAAGGTGTTCTATGAGGTGTGTTCTTTGAGGTGTTCTTTAGGTGTTCTTTAAGGTGTTCTTTAAGGTGTTCTATGAGGTGTTCTATGAGGTGTTCTTGAGGTGTTCTATGAGGTGTTCTATGAGGTGTTCTTTGAGGTGTTCTTTGAGGTGTTCTATGAGGTGTTCTATGAGGTGTTCTTTATGAGGTGTTCTTGAGGTGTTCTTTGAGGTGTTCTATGAGGTGTTCTATGAGGTGTTCTTTGAGGTGTGAGGTGTTCTATGAGGTGTTCTATGAGGTGTTCTTTAAGGTGTTCTGAGGTGTTCTTGAGGTGTTCTATGAGGTGTTCTTGAGGTGTTCTATGAGGTGTTCTAGGTGTGTTCTTTAAGGTGTTCTTTGAGGTGTTCTTTGAGGTGTTCTATGAGGTGTTCTATGAGGTGTTCTTTAGGTGTTGAGGTGTTCTATGAGGTGTTCTTTGAGGTGTTCTATGAGGTGTTCTTTATGAGGTGTTCTATGAGGTGTTCTATGAGGTGTTCTATGAGGTGTTCTATGAGGTGTTCTATGAGGTGTTCTATGAGGTGTTCTTTAAGGTGTTCTAGGTGTTCTATGAGGTGTTCTTTGAGGTGTTCTTTGAGGTGTTCTATGAGGTGTTCTATGAGGTGTTCTATGAGGTGTTCTTTGAGGTGTTCTTTAAGGTGTTCTATGAGGTGTTCTTTGAGGTGTTCTTTTTATGAGGTGTTCTTTGAGGTGTTCTATGAGGTGTTCTTTGAGGTGTTCTATGAGGTGTTCTATGAGGTGTTCTATGAGGTGTTCTATGAGGTGTTCTATGAGGTGTTCTATGAGGTGTTCTATGGTGTTCTATGAGGTGTTCTTTAAGGTGTTCTATGAGGTGCTCTATGAGGTGTTCTTTAAGGTGTTCTATGAGGTGTTCTATGAGGTGTTCTATGAGGTGCTCTATGAGGTGTTCTATGAGGTGTTCTATGAGGTGTTCTTTAAGGTGTTCTATGAGGTGCTCTATGAGGTGTTCTTTAAGGTGTTCTATGAGGTGTTCTATGAGGTGTTCTTTAAGGTGTTATGAGGTGTTCTATGAGGTGTTCTATGAGGTGTTCTATGAGGTGTTCTTTAAGGTGTTCTATGAGGTGTTCTTTAAGGTGTTCTATGAGGTGTTCTATGAGGTGTTCTTATGAGGTGTTCTATGAGGTGTTCTATGAGGTGTTCTTTAAGGTGTTCTATGAGGTGTTCTATGAGGTGTTCTTTAAGGTGTTCTATGAGGTGTTCTATGAGGTGTTCTATGAGGTGTTCTTGAGGTGTTCTATGAGGTGTTCTTGAGGTGTTCTATGAGGTGTTCTTTAAGGTGTTCTATGAGGTGTTCTATGAGGTGTTCTTATGAGGTGTTCTATGAGGTGCTCTATGAGGTGTTCTATGAGGTGTTCTATGAGGTGTTCTATGAGGTGTTCTTTGAGGTGTTCTTTGAGGTGTTCTATGAGGTGTTCTATGAGGTGTTCTATGAGGTGTTCTTTAAGGTGTTCTTTAAGGTGTTCTATGAGGTGTTCTATGAGGTGTTCTATGAGGTGTCTTTAAGGTGTTCTTTAAGGTGTTCTATGAGGTGTTCTATGAGGTGTTCTATGAGGTGTTCTATGAGGTGTTCTATGAGGTGTTCTATGAGGTGTTCTATGAGGTGTTCTTTGAGGTGTTCTATGAGGTGTTCTATGAGGTGTTCTTTGAGGTGCTCTATGAGGTGCTCTATGAGGTGTTCTATGAGGTGTTCTTTAAGGTGCTCTATGAGGTGTTCTATGAGGTGTTCTTTAAGGTGTTCTTTAAGGTGTTCTATGAGGTGTTCTATGAGGTGCTCTATGAGGTGCTCTATGAGGTGTTCTATGAGGTGTTCTTTAAGGTGTTCTATGAGGTGTTCTTTAAGGTGTTCTATGAGGTGTTCTATGAGGTGTTCTATGAGGTGTTCTATGAGGTGTTCTATGAGGTGTTCTATGAGGTGTTCTATGAGGTGCTCTATGAGGTGTTCTATGAGGTGTTCTATGAGGTGTTCTTTAAGGTGTTCTATGAGGTGTTCTATGAGGTGTTCTATGAGGTGTTCTATGAGGTGCTCTATGAGGTGTTCTTTAAGGTGTTCTATGAGGTGCTCTATGAGGTGTTCTTTAAGGTGTTCTATGAGGTGTTCTATGAGGTGTTCTTTAAGGTGTTCTTTAAGGTGTTCTATGAGGTGTTCTTTAAGGTGTTCTATGAGGTGTTCTATGAGGTGTTCTTTAAGGTGTTCTATGAGGTGTTCTTTAAGGTGTTCTATGAGGTGCTCTATGAGGTGTTCTTTAAGATGTACTTCCTGGAAGCCGAATTAGAACACTCCAAGGCTTTCCTTGGTACTTCCTGGAAGCCGAATTAGAACACTCCAAGGCTTTGTGTTTTACATCCTGGAATCCGAATTAGAACACTCCAAGGCTTTGTGTTTTACATCCTGGAAGCCGAATTAGAACACTCCGAGGCTTTGTGTTTTACATCCTGGAAGCTGAATTAGAACACTCCGAGGCTTTGTGTTTTACATCCTGGAAGCCGAATTAGAACACTCCAAGGCTTCGCGTTGTACTCTGTACCTCCAGTATTATTATTGTGCTGTTACACAACAGTGTAAATGTTTAGCAGTGCCCGGGCTTATACCCTTGAATGTCAGTTCTCCGTCACTAACACACGTGGAGTCGGGTGTTAAAAAGCGGTTAATGTCATTCCGTGCCTGACATATGGCAAGTCACAACAATCAAATGTCACCCCCCTAAAGAAAACCCCCGTCACCCCCCCCCCCATAAAGAAAACACCTCATGTTGTCCGTGCCTGCCCCCCCCCACCCCCCCATAAAGAAAACACCTCATGTTGTCCGTGCCTGCCCCCCCACCCCCATAAAGAAAACACCTCATGTTGTCCGTGCCTGCCCCCCCCCACCCCCCCATAAAGAAAAACCTCACACCTCATAAAGTTGTCCGTGCCTGCCCCCCACCCCCCATAAAGAAAACACCTCATGTTGTCCGTGCCTGCCTCCCCCTCACCCCCCATAAAGAAAACACCTCATGTTGTCCGTGCCTGCCTGCCTCCCCCCCCCCCATAAAGAAAACACCTCATGTTGTCCGTGCCTGCCATGTTGTCCCCCCCCACCTCCCCCAAAAGAAAACACCTCATGTTTAAACTGGTACGCTGAAGCCAATATGACTGACAGGTCTAATTTCCCTCTTTCAAATCTAAATTCTTGGTTTGATTACTTTTCCCTTCTCGGAAATACATTTTCCTGCTTGTTCAGCATTTAGAAAGAAAAATCCCCTTTAGTTGAATGTTGAATCGTGACGAACAGCTTGGCACCTTGAAATCCGGTCGTCAGCGAACGTGATTTTCCTCGTACCGAACACGTGTTTCCGACCCCAAAAAAAAGAAAAAACTTCAAGCCCAGATAAAAGGTGTCAAGGGAAAATATATGTAAATGCGGGGTTCTTTTCTACAAGGTTTAAAGATGCCCTCACAACCCCCTCTCCACATCCCTTTTAAATCCCAATCAAGAATGACAATCTCATTAAATAGTCATTTTGTTCCTGTGAGCTGCTTGCCTATGGATGAACATGGCACCCCCCCCCCTTCACCCCCCCTCCCTCCCTTCACCCCCCTCCCTTCACCCCCATCCCCTCCTTTCCTAAATCTAGCCTTGTGAGAGAAAAAAAAGTCCCTAATTGAAATGGCCAGGCGCGATGACCTTGGAATGGTAATCTAAAAGCCCGGGCGTTTATCTCCGTCGTGTCACCAGTTTAGCTTCTGTGCTACGATCAAACAGTAGCTGGGGAAGAAGCCAGACATCCATCAATCTGTCGCTGTCTGACCAAATGTGATTGATGGGAGGGGATCTCGGGAGCAATGTTATTTTAAACTGTCTAAACACTACAAAAGGGGAAGGGGGGATGGAGAAGTGGGGGTGGTGAGTTAAACTTGCATCTTGGGGAAAAAAGGGAGAGAGATAAAGAATAGAATGGAATAATGTGTGGAGGGGTTTTTTATCATGAAGGGAACAGACTTGTTGTTGGTTGGGATTTGGTTCACCTGTATGCCAGGCTGGCTTGGCTGTCTTCCTAGTGGGTGTTGTTGCTGTATAGGTGGTGGTGGTGGGTCGTGGGAGGGGGGGGTTAAGGCCAATTCAAACTGAAGCTTGTTAAGAGCTGGCGAGGAATGTTGAAGAAACATTCTTACTGATTGTCTGTTATTGATACGGAAGTAATCAATAGTATAAGACGACGTCGCTACGATCTTGTCTACTGGTGTAATTACCAAGCAACGTAACTTAAAACGTAGAGAAAGTACAAATATAAGGTGTTTACGTACCCCCCCCCCGCCCAAAGACTTGCCGTACTCACCCCCCGCCCCCCCGCCCAAAGACGTGCCGTACTCACCCCCCCGCCCAAAGACGTGCCGCACTCACCCCCGCCCAAAGACGTGCCGTACTCACCCCCCCGCCCAAAAACGTGCCGTACTCACCCCCCCACCGCCCAAAGTACCCCCCCCGCCCAAAGACTTGCCGTACTCACCCCCCGCCCCCCGCCCAAAGACGTGCCGTACTCACCCCCCCCGCCCAAAGACGTGCCGCACTCACCCCCGCCCAAAGACGTGCCGTACTCACCCCCCCGCCCAAAAACGTGCCGTACTCACCCCCCACCGCCCAAAGTACCCCCCCCCGCCCAAAGACGTGCCGTACTCACCCCGGCTTGGTGTTATAGCAGATAAAACCACCTTTCGGGTCGAGAACGGAGATGTTCAAAAACCACGCAGATTATTTGGGATTGACAGAGGAGAGAAAAGGGGGGAGCACCCCGGGGGGGAGATAAGAACCTGGAATCGATCATCAATCAGTTTAACCTTGCTTTTATAACTCTTGTTATCTGCTGGATAAAAAGCTCCCCTCTCGTCCAAAACAACGTCTGCTGCCGTCTATCCAGGCCATTCTGTGTAGTCTATCCAGGCCATGCTGTGTAGTCTATCCAGGCCATTCTGTGTAGTCTATTCAGGCCATTCTGTGTAGTCTATTCAGGCCATTCTGTGTAGTCTATCCAGGCCATGCTGTGTAGTCTATCCAGGCCATTCTGTGTAGTCTATCCAGGCCATGCTGTGTAGTCTATTCAGGCCATTCTGTGTAGTCTATTCAGGCCATTCTGTGTAGTCTATTCAGGCCATTCTGTGTAGTCTATTCAGGCCATTCTGTGTAGTCTATTCAGGCCATGCTGTGTAGTCTATTCAGGCCATTCTGTGTAGTCTATTCAGGCCATTCTGTGTAGTCTATTCAGGCCATGCTGTGTAGTCTATTCAGGCCATGCTGTGTAGTCTAGTCAGGCCATTCTGTCTAGTCTATTCAGGCCATGCTGTGTAGTCTATTCAGGCCATGCTGTGTAGTCTATTCAGGCCATTCTGTGTAGTCTATTCAGGCCATTCTGTGTAGTCTAATCAGGCCATTCTGTGTAGTCTATTCAGGCCATGCTGTGGAGTCTATCCAGGCCATGCTGTGTAGTCTATTCAGGCCATGCTGTGTAGTCTATTCAGGCCATGCTGTGTAGTCTATTCAGGCCATTCTGTGTAATCTATTCAGGCCATGCTGTGTAGTCTATTCAGGCCATGCTGTGGAGTCTATCCAGGCCATGTTGTGTAGTCTATCCAGGCCATGCTGTGTAGTCTATTCCAGTCACTTCAAACCTCAGAGCTCCTGATTACGTATTGTCCCTTCATGTGATATAATTAAACACGCACAATCTGCTATAATTGTGAGAGAAAAAAAAATACCTAATAATAACACACATAGAAGAATAAAACACAATTGTATATATTCCTTTAATAAAGTAATTGGCTCATATTATTCCTTATTGTCTGGCTCACATTCAGTCTGACAAGCTATCTCCCCCTCTTGTCATTTTCCAACCACTGATTCACTGACCCTGAATGCTGGTTCATTGAGGCCCTGTGCCCACAGCAATATCCCAGCCATCTATATCTATCGGGTTTGTTCTTCACTCTCTATGAGACGCGCCATAGAGACAGAAAAGAGGGGGCCTTGTGATCACAACAGCTCATTTACCTTCCAATTGGCAGGAGAGCTTGTCTCTCTCTCTCTCTCTCTCTCTCTCTCTCTCTCTCTCTCTCTCTCTCTCTCTCTCTCTCTCTCTCTCTCTCTCTCTCTCTCTCTCTCTCGCCGGCTGTATTGTCTTATCTAAGTGTCTCACAATTGGAAATGAAATGCATTGTATGTGGGGGAGGGGGGGGGGAGAAGTCAAGTGACGAGTGTCAGACAGAAATGAAAGAGGCCTCTGAAAGGTTGTGTGTGTTTCTCTCTCTGTGCCAGGCGGTGGATGGGTTTGACATGCTGCCCATACAAATGTATTGGCTTCAGTCACCAGGGAGGGGTTGCTGTCCTCCCCCCTCCAGATGGGTTTGACATGCTGCCCATACAAATGTATTGGTTTCAGTCACCAGGGAGGGGTTGCTGTCCCCCCTCCCCCAGATGGATGACAAGCTATCAGGGGGAAACAAAGACAAACAGTCCCTTCTGGCACCCTATTCCCTACGTAGTGCACTTCTGGGACGTAAAGCCAAAGACAAACGGTCTGTCCCTTCTGGCACCCTATTCCCTACGTAGTGCACTTCTGGGATGTAAAGCCAAAGACCAGCTGTCTGTCCCTTCTGGCACCCTATTCCCTACGTAGTGCACTTAGTTTGACCAGATCCCAACGAGCCCTGGTCATAAGTAGTGCACCACATAGGAAACAGGGTACCATTTGAGGACGTAAAGCCAAAGACAAACAGTCTGTCCCTTCTAGCACCCTATTCCCTATGTAGTGCACTTACTTTGACCAGATCCCAACGAGCCCTGGTCATAACTAGTGCACTACATAAGAAAACAGGGTCCCATTTTGTGTGGATGTAAAAGCCAAAAGACAAAACCAGTCCGATATGTCTATGAGATGAGATGATTGTTTTTCTAAGACAAGGTACGTTTACACTAAATTGCTCATCGGGAAGGTAATCACTGTTGGTCGTAAGTATGAGCAGTCCAGTCCAATTGTGGACGTAAAACCACGAGCACGTAAGTACCTAACCA
>NC_060195.1:71318556-71328556 GCF_021184085.1 Oncorhynchus gorbuscha | reverse complement strand
AGACAGGCTGCTGTTACCACAGACAGGCTGCTGTTACCACAGACAGACTGCTGTTGCCACAGACAGACTGCTGTTGCCACAGACAGACTGCTGTTACCACGGACAGACTGCTCTTACCACAGACAGACTGCTGTTACCACAGACAGATTGCTGTTATCACAGACCAACAGACAGGCTGCTGTTACCACAGGCAGGCTGCTGTTACCACAGACAGACTGCTGTTACCACATACAGACTGCTGTTACCACAGACAGACTGCTCTTACCACAGACAGACTGCTGTTGCCATAGACAGATTGCTGTTATCACAGACCAACAGACAGACAGCTGGTTAACATAGGTCCAGGTGGCTCTAGAAGCTGACCAGGTTGTTGTCTTATCATAACGACCAGGTTAACATAGGTCCAGATGGCTCTAGAAGCTGACCAGGTTGTTGTCTTATCATAACGACCAGGTTAACAGAGGTCCAGATGGCTCTACAACAGGAAGTGTATCTGCAGGTTCAGGATAGACTACAACAGGAAGTGTATCTGTAGGTTCAGGATAGACTACAACAGGCAGTGTATCTGCAGGTTCAGGATAGACTACAAGGTTCAGGGCTGAAGGTTCAGGATAGAAGTGTATCTGCAGGTTCAGGATAGACTACAACAGGCTAAAGCAGGAAGTGTATCTGCAGGTTCAGGATAGACTACAACAGGAAGTGTATCTGCAGGTTCAGGATAGACTACAACAACAGGAAGTGTATCTGCAGGTTCAGGATAGACTACAACAGCAGGAAGTGTATCTGCAGGTTCAGGATAGACTACAACAGGCTAAAGCAGGAAGTGTATCTGCAGGTTCAGGATAGACTACAGGAAGTGTATCTGCAGGTTCAGGATAGACTACAACAGGCTAAAGCAGGAAGTGTATCTGCAGGTTCAGGATAGACTACAACAGGCTGAAGCAGGAAGTGTATCTGCAGGTTCAGGGATACAACAGGCTGAACAGGAAGTGTACAGGTTCAGGATAGAACAACAGGAAGTGTATCTGCAGGTTCAGGATAGACTACAACAGGCTGAAGCAGGAAGTACAACAACAGGAAGTCAGTATCAGGCTAAAGCAGGAAGTGTATCTGCAGGTTCAGGATAGACTACAACAGGCTAAAGCAGGAAGTGTATCTGCAGGTTCAGGATAGACTACACACAGGATAGACTACAACAGCAGGAAGTGTATCTGCAGGTTCAGGATAGACTACAACAGGCTAAATCAGGCAGTGTATCTGCAGGTTCAGGATAGACTACAACAGGCTAAAGCAGGAAAGGTTCAGGATATCTGTATCTGCAGGTTCAGGATAGACTACAACAGGCAGGAAGTGTATCTGCAGGTTCAGGATAGACTACAACAGGCTAAAGCAGGAAGTGTATCTGTAGGTTCAGGATAGACTACAACAGGCAGTGTATCTGCAGGTTCAGGATAGACTATAACAGGCAGTGTATCTGCAGGTTCAGGATAGACTACAACAGGCTAAAGCAGGAAGTGTATCTGAGAACTCAGAGCACCACCGTGGCTCTTTTCTCTCATCCCCCACAGCGAGATAACACCTCCAGATATTGTTGGATTTGTCTACAGCTCTCCCTGACACACCTGTGTGTGAGTGAGAGAGAGAGAGAGAGAGAGAGAGAGAGAGAGAGAGAGAGAGAGAGAGAGAGAGAGAGAGAGAGAGAGAGAGAGAGAGAGAGAGAGAATGAGAGAGGGAGACAGAGAGAGAGAGAGAGAGAGAGAGAGAGAGAGGGAGACAGAGAGAGAGAGAGAGAGAGAGAGAGAGAGAGAGAGAGAGAGAGAGAGAGAGAGAGAGAGAGAGAAGAGAGAGAAACAGAGAGAGAAACAGAGAGAGAAACAGAGAGAGAGAGGGAGACAGAGAGAGAGAGAGAGAGAGAGAGAGAGAGAGAGAGAGAGAACAGAGAGAGAAACAGAGAGAAACAGAGAGAGAAACAGAGAGAGAAACAGAGAGAGAAGAGAGAGAGAGAGACCTTTGCCAAGCTCTGCAGGACAATCCTGGTATCTGCTTCTGATAAGGAATCGGCCTCAAACCTTGGCAGTCTGAAAACCTGGCAGGCTACAGTGCTGGTATTGTGATGCTGTGAATTGGTTCATCATTGAAAGACTATGAGAATAACCACTGCATGTACCTCAAATAGTAATTTAACTACATGTTGCAGTAGCTCACTGGTAGTATAAATAAATTCAAATCGTGGTCGTGTATTCAGGATAAAATTAATTTATTGCCATGTAGCAGTGTAGCTAACTACCGGACCTACACACTACTGTTTTACCATGTAGCGATGTAGCTAACTACTGCAAATACACACTGCTGTTTTATCATGTAGCGATGTAGCTAACTACTGGACCTACACACTACTGTTTTACCATGTAGCAATGTAGCTAACTACTGCAAATACACACTGCTGTTTTATCATGTAGCGATGTAGCTAACTACTGGAACTACACACTACTGTTTTACCATGTAGCAATGTAGCTAACTACTGGAACTACACACTACTGTTTTACCATGTAGCGATGTAGCTAACTACTGGAACTACACACTGCTGTTTTATCATGTAGCGGTATAGCTAACTACTGGAACTACACACTACTGTTTTACCATGTAGCGATGTAGCTAACTACTGGAACTACACACTACTGTTTTACCATGTAGCGATGTAGCTAACTACTGGACCTACACACTGTTTTACTGTTTTAGCTAACTACTGGATCTACACACTACTGTTTTACCATGTAGCGATGTATCTAACTACTGGACCTACACACTACTGGTTTACCATGTAGCGATGTATCTAACTACTGGACCTACACACTACTGTTTTACCATGTAGCGGTGTAGCTAACTACTGGAACGACACACTACTGTTTTACCATGTAGCGATGTATCTAACTACTGGACCTACACACTACTGTTTTACCATGTAGCTAACTACTGGAACTACACACTACTGTTTTACCATGTAGCGATGTAGCTAACTACTGGAACTACACACTACTGTTTTACCATGTAGCGATGTATCTAACTACTGGACCTACACACTACTGTTTTACCATGTAGCGATGTAGCTAACTACTGGACCTACACACTACTGTTTTACCATGTAGCGATGTATCTAACTACTGGACCTACACACTACTGTTTTACCATGTAGCTAACTACTGGAACTACACACTACTGTTTTACCATGACCGGTGTAGCTAACTACTGGAACGACACACTACTGTTTTACCATGTAGCGATGTATCTAACTACTGGACCTACACACTACTGTTTTACCATGTAGCTAACTACTGGAACTACACACTACTGTTTTACCATGTAGCGATGTAGCTAACTACTGGAACTACACACTACTGTTTTACCATGTAGCTAGCGTGTATCTAACTACTGGAACTACACACTACTGATGTATCTAACTACTGGAACTACACACTACTGTTTTACCATGTAGCGGTGTAGCTAACTACTGGAACTACACACTGCTGTTTTACCATGTAGCGATGTATCTAACTACTGGACCTACACACTACTGTTTTACCATGTAGCTAACTACTGGAACTACACACTACTGTTTTACCATGTAGCGGTATAGCTAACTACTGGACCTACACACTACTGTTTTACCATGTAGCGATGTATCTAACTACTGGACCTACACACTACTGTTTTACCATGTAGCGGTATAGCTAACTACTGGACCTACACACTACTGTTTTACCATGTAGCGATGTATCTAACTACTGGACCTTGTCACGAACCGGCTCAAAGCCCGTAACAAAGGGAGACAACGTGGAGATAAGGAGTAACAAAAGATATATTTATTAACTAAAGCAACTAAGGAAAATATCCAATGGTGTGTGTAATCAGTAGTCCGTAGTGTAAGTGAGTGTTTTGCATGCATGAATGTGATAATGCAGGGTGTTGAAAGGTGCCAAAGCACACAAACAAAAGGCCACCAAGAACCACACCACAATCTACAACAGGTGTCTGCATGGAGAAAGTCTCTTCCATGAATGTTGAAGAGGTCTATTTATCCTGGGAGACACCTGGCCTACTGTGTTTCCCATGTAGCTGACGACCCTCTAACCCCGCCCACCGGCATCCTAATAAGGAAACAAGAACAAAGACAGAATACGGCAGACAGAGTGGGAGGGTGTCACATTCCCCCATAAAACCGGGGACCAACAAGGACCCCGGAACAACATACCAGCCTAACCCTGGACCTACCCAAATTGACACAGGCCTCCGCGTCCCAAATTGACACAGGTCCGCGTAACTACAGACCTCCTCACACAGGCCTGTCCCAAATTGACACAGGCCTCCGCGTCCCAAATTGACACAGGCCTCCGCGTCCCAAATTGACACAGGCCTGGTCCCAAATTGACACAGGCCTCCGCGTTTACACAGGCCTCCGCGTCCCAAATTGACACAGGCCTACGTTTCCCAAATTGACACAGGCCTCTGCGTCCCAAATTGACACAGGCCTCTGTGCCCCAAATTGACGAGGGTTATGTGTTCAACTCCACCTGCCCCATCCAACCTCCTCCTCCCCAGACCTCAGTTTTACCATAGGAAGCAATATTTAAGAGGAAAGAAGAACACAAGACCAGGAGGGAACAGACAGGAAAGATAGAACATGACAACCCGAAACAATGTTTCAGTCACGTAAACATTCAGGAACATGGCACAAAAGACCAAAGCTACAAACTGAAAAGAACATCAGGGTCCTTCTACTTTTTACAACTCCCAACGATTCATAGTCACTTCAACGATTCATAGTCACTTCCAACGATTCATAGTCACTGTTTTCCAACGAAACAGAATTTCACTAATTTCAATCATTTAAGCTTGTAGTGTTCAGCGATCTTCAACAGCTGTTCTTAAGTACATAATTCTAACAGGTCCTCTGATGGAAGCGAATGAACTTGTATACATGAGACACCATAGTCATAAGTAAGTAATCTTGCTCAACTCTGGAACTAGCACACTCAGACCACAACCAGAGAAATGACAATCACCCTGAGCACCACAGAAGAGAGATGAGATACGGTTTTCCCCAAAACCTACAATAACTCAACCCTGGTCTTCTGCAGATTTACTGTTTTACCACTGTAGCCCGCTGGCAAGGAAATAGAACTCCCCAGCATGCTGGTTTTCCACCAAGCCACGGACGTGCCCCCGAGACAACTGCTCAGTCCACAGACACCACACAAAAATAACTGTTTTAACCATGCCCAACATGTCCAAAATTGAAACACTCGCTAAGCCTATCAGGGGAAAAAGGCTTTAGCTCTGGGTAGCAAGTTCCACTACCCTACACAAATCTCCTACCGAGGTACACAGCCGATTTACTCACCTCCTCAGACTGACTTCCCAACAGAAAGCGGAACAAGAGTTTCCAGGCTAGGCAAGGCCTGGAAACTAACCACTACTGTTCCAACGCAGCACACAAACCAAACAACAAAGGCAACCAATACTGGGCCGATCACACTCAAACACCATATTCAATCCAAACACGTACCTCCACGGTCTCCCAAACCAATAGTTCAAAGATCCCGGATGAGCCCCCACTTGTCACGAACCGGCTCAAAGCCCGTAACAAAGGGAGACAACTGGAGATAAGTTTAACAAAAGATATATTTATTAACTAAAGCAACTAAGGAAAATATCCAATGGTGTGTGTAATCAGTAGTCCGTAGTGTAAGTGAGTGTTTTGCATGCATGAATGTGATAATGCAGGGTGTTGAAAGGTGCCAAAGCACACAAACAAAAGGCCACCAAGAACCACACCACAATCTACAACAGGTGTCTGCATGGAGAAAGTCTCTTCCATGAATGTTGAAGAGGTCTATTTATCCTGGGAGACACCTGGCCCAGGTGTTTCCCATGTAGCTGACGACCCTCTCAACCCCGCCCACCGGCATCCTAATAAGGAAACAAGAACAAAGACAGAATACGGCAGACAGAGTGGGAGGGTCGTCAAAACCTACACACTACTGTTTTAGCTAACTACTGGACCTACACACTACTGTTTTACCATGTAGCGATGTATCTAACTACTGGACCTACACACTACTGTTTTAGCTAACTACTGGAACTACACACTACTGTTTTACCATGTAGCGGTATAGCTAACTACTGGAACTACACACTACTTTTTCAAAGTATTGGTGAATAGGCAAGAACTTCTTTGTCTTCATCTGACCTGTGTAATTTTCACTGTGTTTAATAAGCTACATTAGACATTTAGTTAACATCTGACTCCAGAGTGATCTGTTCTTGCAATTTGTAGTCTATGACAAATTCAGATTGAGATATGATGATTTTGTTTCCCCGCTTAGTAGTAACTTTAGTGAAGTAAACTATGTTAGGGTATCTTTAGTATGGTTTAACTTCTTCCTGTGAGAAGTAATTGGTATCTTTGGTAAACTGTATTTTTAGAGGAGCTTCCTCAACACTGCAAACGTACAGTAGATCAAGCCCACATGGTTAGCAAGGCAAACGTACAGTAGATCAAGCCCACATGGTTAGCAAGGCAAACGTACAGTAGATCAAGCCCACATGGTTAGCAAGGCAAACGTACAGTAGATCAAGCCCACATGGTTAACAATGCAAACATACAGTAGATCAAGCCCACATGGTTAGCAAGGCAAACGTACAGTAGATCAAGCCCACATGGTTAGCAAGGCAAACGTACAGTAGATCAAGCCCACATGGTTAACAAGGCAAACGTACAGTAGATCAAGCCCACATGGTTAGCAAGGCAAACATACAGTAGATCAAGCCCACATGGTTAGCAAGGCAAACATACAGTAGATCAAGCCCACATGGTTAGCAAGGCAAACGTACAGTAGATCAAGCCCACATGGTTAGCAAGGCAAACGTACAGTAGATCAAGCCCACATGGTTAGCAAGCCAAACGTACAGTAGATCAAGCCCACATGGTTAGCAAGGCAAACGTACAGTAGGATCAAGCCCACGTGGTTAGCAATGCAATAGTGGCCTTGAGGCTCAGTGTGGGCAGCGTTTACACAGGCAGCCCAATTCTGATCTATTTTTCAACTAACTGGTCTTTTTGACCAATCAGATCAGCTCTTTCGCCCCAAATAATAGGTTAAAACAAATTATAATTTGTCTGCCTGTATAAAGGCAGACATCTGTCATTGTTTGGTAATGGAACACTGACAATGTGTCCTGAATGGCACCTCTATTCCCTATATTCCCATTGGGCCCTGGTTAAAGTAGTGTACTGAATAGGGAATAGGGTGCCATTTGGAATGCATGAACCCTTGCATACTAACCGTTGTTGCTGTTCTTACTGCTTCTGCATGCGACTGCCACCTTCGCTCTAATCTTATAGGCTGCTGATCGGTAGTAATTTTCCACCTGACCAAATCATTTTGTCCTGATCCTGTTCTTCCCACACCGAGACTCCTCTGGTACATGTCACTGTGGCGGAAGCCTGCTGCTTTGTGTTTGTCTCGTATGCTAATCGTGTTATGTACGCATCCTCCACTCCCCTCCCTCTATCCCTCTCTCCCTCCCTCCCTCCCTCCCTCTGTGCCTCCTTGCCTACCTCCATCCCTCTATCCCTCTCTCCCTCCCTCGCTCTGTGCCTCCTTGCCTACCTCCCTCCCTCCATCCCTCCCTCATCCCTCTCTCCCTCCCTTGCTCTGTGCCTCCTTGCCTACCTCCCTCCCTCCCTCTAAACCTCTACCTCTCCATCCCTCTATCCCTCTCTCCCTCCCTCATCCCTCTGTGCCTCCTTGCCTACCGCCCTCATCCCTCTATCCCTCTTCCTCTCCATCCATCTATCCCTCCCTCCCTCTGTGCCTCCTTGCCTACCTCCCTCCCTCCCTCTAACCCTCCCTCATCCCTCTATCCCTCCCTATGTCCCTCTCTCCATCTCTCTGTCCTTCTATTCGTCCATCCCTCCATCTGTCTACCTCTTCATCCCTCTATCCCTCTACCTCTCAATCCCTCTATCCCTCCCTCCCTCATCCCTCCATCCCTCTACCCCTCCCCTCTATCCCTCCCTCCCTCATCCCTCCATCCCTCTCTCCATCCTTCTCCATCCCCTCCCCTCCATCCATCTCTCTGTCCCTCTATTCATCCGATCAATCCATCCCTCTATCCCTCTACCCATCCATCCCTCTACCCCTCTATCCCTCTACCCCTCCATCCCTCTACCCTCCATCCCTCTACCCCTCCATCCTCCATCCCTCCACCCCTCCATCCCTCCATCCCTCTACCTCTCCATCCCTCTACCCCTCCATCCCTCCATCCCTCCTATCCCTCTACCTCTCCATCCCTCTACCTCTCCATCCCTCTATCCTTCTACCCCTCCATCCCTCCATCCCTCTACTTCTCCATCCCTCTATCCCTCTGACCACCCCTCCATCCCTCTACCCCTCAGAGGACATCCCTCTACCCCTCCATCCCTCTACCCCTCCATCCCTCCATCCCTCTACCTCTCCATCCCTCTACCTCTCCATCCCTCTATCCCTCTACCCCTCCATCCCTCCATCCCTCTACTTCTCCATCCCTCTACCTCTGACCATCCCTCTGACCCTCCATCCCTCCAAGGCCTCTACCTCTCCATCCCTCTACAGAGGACCTCTGACAGAGGACCCTCCATCCCTCCATCCCTCTACCTCTCCATCCCTCTGACCCCCTCCATCTCTCCATCCCTCCATCCCTTTACAACCTGTTGACAGAGGACACGGCCTGTTGACAGAGGACACAACCTGTTGACAGAGGACACAACCTGTTGACAGAGGACACGGCCTGTTCAGAGAGGACGGCCTGTTGACAGAGGACACGGCCTGTTAACAGAGGACACAGCCTGTTGACAGAGGACGGCCTGTTGACAGAGGACACGGCCTGTTGACAGAGGACAAGGCCTGTTGACAGAGGACACGGCCTATTGACAGAGGACACGGCCTGTTGACAGAGGAGAGACATGCTGTTATCAAGATGGTTAGTGAAATATGCAGTGTTTGATTTTGACCAGGAGACAAAAGGGATTGAATATGATTCGCCAATGTTAAATAGCTGCTGACCAATGAAACGCCTGACTTTGTTGTGAAATACCTCTCCTAAGTGGTTGTACTGTCTAAGGAAGAACAACAACAAGAGAATAACAGTGTACTCACTACTTTCATCCAATCACCATTGCGTTGGAAAGCGTCCTCCCACAGTTCACTGTCTGTCTCTTCTCTGTAATGGCTCAGTGGACCATGTCCTTGTTGTGTAAGAGGCCAGCGCAAAGCTGATTGGCTCAAAACAGTCAAAGATGCGAGTGAATATAAGATTATGAGGTCACAAACCCCCCCCCCCTTTAGAACACATAGCATCATAATAGAACTAGAGGTATGGGATAACGTGTGGTTGGAATCAGCCCCCCCCCCTTTAGAACACATAGCATCATAATAGAACTAGAGGTATGGGATAACGTGTGGTTGGAATCAGCCCCTCCCCTTTAGAACACATAGCATCATAATAGAACTAGAGGTATGGGATAACGTGTGGTTGGAATCAGCCCCTCCCCTTTAGAACACATAGCATCATAATAGAACTAGAGGTATGGGATAACGTGTGGTTGGAATCAGCCCCTCCCCTTTAGAACACATAGCATCATAATAGAACTAGAGGTATGGGATAACGTGTGGTTGGAATCAGCCCCTCCCCTTTAGAACACATAGCATCATAATAGAACTAGAGGTATGGGATAACGTGTGGTTGGAATCAGCCCCTCCCCTTTAGAACACATAGCATCATAATAGAACTAGAGGTATGGGATAACGTGTGGTTGGAATCAGCCCCCCTTTAGAACACATAGCATCATAATAGAACTAGAGGTATGGGATAACGTGTGGATGGAATCAGCCCCTCCCCTTTAGAACACATAGCATCATAATAGAACTAGAGGTATGGGATAACGTGTGGATGGAATCAG
>NC_060195.1:71303556-71308556 GCF_021184085.1 Oncorhynchus gorbuscha | reverse complement strand
TCTCCAAATCTAAATGTCATTAGGCAGAGCACAGTAGTGAGCTTGCAGGGCAGCCGACATTGGTCAAGGCTGTAAAGAATGGGCAGCTTTTTGTTTTATGGAGAATTCGGTATCACTTAGGAAGCATTGTTTCCATATTAATGAGTTGTCTTGTAACACTCAACGGGCTTGTTAGTTTTAGGAGCTCTTTTCAGCAGTCTATAATGTAGTCTTTACTGCAGAATGCTAACCAGTCTGCCTGGTTCTTTATATTAACAGGGGGGCCCTATATATCAACAGGGGGGCCCTTTATATCAACAGGGGGGCCCTTTATATCAACAGGGGGGCCCTTTATATCAACAGGGGGGCCCTTTATATCAACAGGGGGGCCCTTTATATCAACAGGGGGGCCCTTTATATCAACAGGGGGGCCTATATATCAACAGGGGGCCCTTTATATCAACAGGGGGGCCCTATATATCAACAGGGGGGCCCTTTATATCAACAGGGGGGCCCTTTATATTAACAGGGGGGCCCTTTATATCAACAGTGGGGCCCTTTATATCAACAGGGGGCCCTTTATATCAACAGGGGGGCCCTTTATATCAACAGGGGGCCCTTTATATCAACAGGGGGGCCCTTTATATCAACAGGGGGCCCTTTATATCAACAGGGGGCCCTTTATATCAACAGTGGGGCCCTTTATATCAACAGTGGGGCCCTTTATATCAACAGTGGGGCCCTTTTTATCAACACTGGGGCCCTTTATATCAACAAGGGGGCCCTTTATATCAACAAGGGGGCCCTTTATATCAACAGGGGGGCCCTTTATATCAACAAGGGGCCCTTTATATCAACAAGGGGGCCCTTTATATCAACAGGGGGGCCCTTTATATCAACAGGGGGGCCCTTTATATCAACAGGGGGGCCCTTTATATTAACAGGGGGGCCCTTTATATCAACAGTGGGGCCCTTTATATCAACAGGGGGCCCTTTATATCAACAGGGGGGCCCTTTATATCAACAGGGGGGCCCTTTATATCAACACTGGGGCCCTTTATATCAACAAGGGGGCCCTTTATATTAACAGGGGGGCCCTTTATATCAACAGTGGGGCCCTTTATATCAACAGGGGGCCCTTTATATCAACAGGGGGGCCCTTTATATCAACAGGGGGGCCCTTTATATCAACAGGGGGGCCCTTTATATCAACAGGGGGCCCTTTATATCAACAGGGGGGCCCTTTATATCAACAGTGGGGCCCTTTATATCAACAGTGGGGCCCTTTTTATCAACACTGGGGCCCTTTATATCAACAAGGGGGCCCTTTATATCAACACTGGGGCCCTTTATATCAACAGGGGGGCCCTTTATATCAACAAGGGGCCCTTTATATCAACAAGGGGGCCCTTTATATCAACAGGGGGCCCTTTATATCAACAGGGGGGCCCTTTATATCAACAGGGGGGCCCTTTATATCAACAGGGGGGCCCTTTATATCAACAGGGGGGCCCTTTATATCAACAGGGGGGCCCTTTATAGCAACAGGGGGGCCCTTTATATCAACAGTGGGGCCCTTTATATTAACAGGGGGGCCCTTTATATCAACAGGGGGGCCCTTTACATTAACAGGGGGGCCCTTTATATTAACAGGGGGGCCCTTTATATCAACACTGGGGCCCTTTATATCAATCTAGGAGATGGTCCTGCTCTTGTGTGTCTGTGTGATTTCTGTATCTTAAATCAACCAGGCAAGTCAGTTAAAGAACACATTCTTATTTATAATGACGGCCCACACCGGTCGATGCTGGGCCAATTGTGTGCCGCCCTATGGGACTCCCAATCACAGCCGATACAGCCTGGATTCGAACCAGGGACTGCTATGCAGTGCTTTAGACCACTGAGCCACGAGGGAGCCCATCTGGATCCATCTATGTATATCATTGTGTTCAGTGTCTGTGTGATGGTACATCTGTCTGTGTGATGGTACATCTGTCTGTGTGATGGAACATCTGTCTGTGTGATGGTACATCTGTCTGTGTGATAGTACATCTGTCTGTGTGATGGTACATCTGTCTGTGTGATGGTACATCTGTCTGTGTGATGGTACATCTGTCTGTGTGTGTGTGTGTGATGGTACATCTGTCTGTGTGTGTGTGTGATGGTACATCTGTCTGTGTGATGGTACATCTGTCTGTGTGATGGTACATCTGTCTGTGTGATGATACATCTGTCTGTGTGATGGTACATCTGTCTGTGTGTGTGTGTGTGTGATGGTACATCTGTCTGTGTGTGTGTGTGTGATGGTACATCTGTCTGTGTGATGGTACATCTGCCTGTGTGATGGTACATCTGTCTGTGTGATGGTACATCTGTCTGTGTGATGGTACATCTGTCTGTGTGATGGTACATCTGTCTGTGTGTGTGTGTGTGATGGTACATCTGTCTGTGTGTGTCTGTGTGATGGTATATCTGTCTGTGTGATGGTACATCTGTCTGTGTGATGGTACATCTGTCTGTGTGATGGTACATCTGTCTGTGTGATGGTACATCTGTCTGTGTGTCTGTGTGATGGTACATCTGTCTGTGTGATGGTACATCTGTCTGTGTGACGGTACATCTGTCTGTGTGACGGTACATCTGTCTGTGTGATGGTACATCTGTCTGTGTGATGGTACATCTGTCTGTGTGATGGTACATCTGTCTGTGTGATGGTACATCTGTCTGTGTGTGTCTGTGTGATGGTACATCTGTCTGTGTGACGGTACATCTGTCTGTGTGATGGTACATCTGTCTGTGTGATGGTACATCTGTCTGTGTGATGGTACATCTGTCTGTGTGATGGTACATCTGTCTGTGTGTGTGTGTGTGTGTGTGTGTGTGTGTGTGTGTGTGTGTGTGTGTGTGTGTGTGTGTGTGTGTGTGTGTGTGTGTGTGTGTGTGTGTGTGTGTTCAGTGTCTGTGTGATAGTGGTGTGTGCCGTGTGTGTGGGTGTGTGTGTGTGTGTGTGTGTGTGTGTGTGTGTGTGTGTGTGTGTGTGTGTGTGTGTGTGTGTGTGTGTGTGTGTGTGTGTGTGTGTGTGTGTGTGTGTGTGTGTGTGTGTGTGTGATCAGTGTGTGTGATAGTGTGTGTGCCGTGTGTGTGTGTGTGTGTGTGTGTGTGTGTGTGTGTGTGTGTGTGTGTGTGTGTGTGTGTGTGTGTGTGTGTGTGTGTGTGTGTGTGTGTGTGTGTGTGTGTGTGTGTGTGTGGTCTTCAGATCAGCCCTAATGAGCCAAGCCAATCAATGTCTGAAGGATTTGACTTTGATAGATGCCTTTGAGAAAACAACATGTCGTGACTCTCTCTGTCTCAAGGCGCCGAAGAGCAAAGACCTCAGAGACCAGAGAGAGGGTTAGAATGACCTTCACAGGGTCGGGATGGATCCATGTGGGTTGGGAGAGGGTTAGAATGACCTTCACAGGGTCGGGATGGATCCATGTGGGTTGGGAGAGGGTTAGAATGACCTTCACAGGGTCAGGATGGATCCATGTGGGTTGGGAGAGGGTTAGATTGTCCTTCACAGGGTCAGGATGGATCCAAGTGACCACAGAGAGGTTTAGAATGACCTTCACAGGGTCAGGATGGATCCATGTGGGTTGAGAGAGGGTTAGATTGACCTTCACAGGGTCAGGATGGATCCATGTGGGTTGAGAGAGGAGGGATTGATGGATACACACGAACGCATACACACACAATCGATAAATTGTTGAGCTTGGAGGGGGGCTCGGAGAGAGGATGGGAGGGAGGCTTGGAGAGAGGATGAGAGGGAGGCTTGGAGAGAGGATGAGAGGGAATCTTGGAGAGAGGGTGGGAGGGAGGCTTTGGGAGAGGATGGGAGGGAGGCTTGGAGAGAGGATGGGAGGGGGCTTGAACAGAGGATGGGAGGGAGGCTTGGAGAGAGGATGGGAGGGGGGCTTGGAGCAAGGATGGGAGGGAGGCTTGGAGAGAGGATGGGAGGGAGGTTTGGAGAGAGGATGGACGGGAGGCTTGGAGAGAGGGTTGGGGGAGGCTTGGAGAGAGGGTTGGAGGGAGGCTTGGAGAGAGGATGGGAGGGAGGTTTGGAGAGAGGATGGACAGGAGGCTTGGAGAGAGGGTTGGAGGGAGGCTTGGAGAGAGGGTTGGAGGGAGGCTGGAGAGAGGATGGGAGGGAGGTTTGGAGAGAGGATGGGAGGGAGGCTTGGAGAGAGGGTTGGAGGGAGGCTTGGAGAGAGGGTTGGAGGGAGGCCTGGAGAGAGGATGGGAGGGAGGTTTGGAGAGAGGATGGACGGGAGGCTTGGAGAGAAGGATGGAGGGAGGCTTGGAGAGAGGGTTGGAGGGAGGCTTGGAGAGAGGGTTGCAGGGAGGCTGGGAGAGAGGATGGACGGGAGGCTTGGAGAGAGGGTTGTAGGGAGGCTTGGAGAGAGGGTTGGAGGGAGGCTTGGAGAGAGGGTTGGAGGGAGGCTTGGAGAGAGGGTTGTAAGGGAGGCTTGGAGAGAGGGTTGGGGGAGGCTTGGGAGAGGATGGACGGGAGGCTTGGAGAGAAGGATGGAGGGAGGCTTGGAGAGAGGATGGGAGGGGGGCTTGGAGAGAGGATGGGAGGGAGGCTTGGAGAGATGATGCGAGGGCGCTTGGATAGAGGATGGGAGGTGGGCTTGGAGAGAGGATGGGAGGAGGACTTGGAGAGAGGATTGGAAGGATGCTTGGAGAGAGGATGGGAGGGGGGCTTGGAGAGATGATGGGAGTGGGCATTGGAGAGAGCATGGGAGGGTGGCTTGGAGAGATGATGGGAGTGGGGATTGGAGAGAGCATGGGAGGGGGGCTTGGAGAGAGGATGGGAGGAGGACTTGGAGAGAGGATTGGAGGGAGGCTTGGAGAGAGGATGGGAGGGGGGCTTGGAGAGAGGATGGGAGGAGGACTTGGAGAGAGGATTGGAGGGAGGCTTGGAGAGAGAATGGGAGGAGGACTTGGAGGGAGGATGGGAGGAGGACTTGGAGAGAGGATGG